>NW_026634371.1:0-3068 GCF_024868665.1 Triplophysa rosa
CAGATGAATCGCGGAACGAATCATTTGAGAGTCAGTCAAGAAGTAAGGTAATAAAAACTGCTTATTATTACGAAATAATAGTATTTTTACACCATGTATGTACATAAACTTGTTGTCGGACACTCCATAAACCAAAATAAGCCCTTAAAAATATTGAGGAATGTACTCTTTAAAGTATAATGCAGTCGGAGTTGGTAGAATGGGGGGGCAATTTTTTGAAGCTCCAAAAAGTGCATCCATTCATCAAAGAACTGTTCGACAAGGCTCAGTGGTCTTAACAAAGGTCTTCTGAAGCAAATCGATGCGTTTGTTTAAGAGAAATATCCTCATTGACAGCGCTATTAACGTTAATGTATAACTTTCATTATCCCTCGAAAGAAAGTCATATTCAGTTAGGATGCCTTGAGGGTGAGTAAAACATGGGGAAAATTTGATTTGCCTCTGAAATATAGCTTTAATTATTGAACACAGTTCATGGCTGTACGTTAACGTTTTTTTGTACATAGCACTGGTGCTACAAAGGTTAAACATTTTGTATTACATGCCAAACAGTTGTAGCACAAGTATAAACAGTCTGTTGTCATCTTTAAAAAAAACGGCGCAAGTCATCACATGAATACAGTTGATCAAATGAATAGCCAGGTGACTGATAAATTATATGTATTTCTTACAGTATTTCTGTAATAATTTGTCCCCCAAACACAGAAGATGCCTACCTGACGAACCCAGTGAAACCTCAGACCTCCTTTCTATGCATATTCTTGACTGCTTCCCCCTGTCATGCATAAGGTGTGGGAAATGTACTATTGGGCAATTCAACTGTGCTGAAATAGTGGGATTATAACACCTAGTCCTATTAAGCGAATCCAAATTGTTTCATACAGATGGATAAATTAGGGCCACATAATTTTTAGTTTACCTTAAATTATTTTTTTAAGTTCTGTTCTATACAATAGTAATATTTGTCCACACAAAAATAAGGCAGTATGCCATAGTATTTACTATAGTAAACTGCAGCAAAAGTCTTAGACACTATAGGGTTTTTGACCCTTGATATAGTATTCTACAGTGTTTACTACAGTTTATCAATTTACTACAAAGGTACTACAGTTATCTATAGCAAACACTATAGTACACTACAGATTTTATTAATCTGAGTGTTCTGGTTAACAGGACATTTATTTGACAGATTGTCGCGAAGACGCTTGAGTTTAAGTGCGTGTTTGACTGCAGCTTTACTCAGAGTAAAATGCTTGTGAAATAAGCTCTCAAGTCAATTGGAGATGAAGTTTGTGTGTTCATATCCTCACACAGTGAGACGCACACAAATCCACAAAAGTCACGTGTGTAATACATTAAACTGTGCAACTCATTCACATAGACACGCAGATCAGCCAGATGTAAATAACACGATTCTGCATCCTGAAGTCCGCATCTAATTAAATGGGCTCAGTGCAGCAGGAAGACGAGTTGCACTCGTAAAATGGACTAAAACTAAGTAAAATAGTGGTGCGCCATTGATTAACGTCGCACACAGACGAGCAGAACGACAAATGCACTTAACACAAACACACAGCTCTGTCTAATGCCCATGACAAACTGTATGGCACACATGCTACACTGGTCAATATTTTTCTACGCACAGAGCGACTTTTCGTAGCACATGCAACATATATGTCGCACTGTACAGCCCTGCAGTTAAATTAAATAGAATAACAATGTCTGTCTTTGGCAGTAAATGGCTGGTATTTGCATGTGTGTTGAGTGGGGGCACCAGTTTTCTGTGGTGCCTTGGGTTTGATTTTGAAATTAGTAAGCCAGATGTGCGTGTGGACAGAGTCTTGTCAATTCTGAAATGTTTTGTGATGCGTTTTAACATCTTTGTGTTTGAGAGCATCACTTATAACCGGCATGGAAGTGAAAATTGACACCATTCAACTTTACCAAAAATCACTTAAATCTATCTATTTCCATTAGCCACACCCGCTGGTCCTGCTGCTGTGGCCCCTGCTCCCTCTAAGGCAAAGCCTAAAGAGGGCAAGAATAACCCTAAGCTGTCCACATCTCCTCACACTTCTGCTCCTAAACCTGTTCCTTCTGGACGCAGGAAACGCTCCTCTTTATCTGCTTCAAGCTCCCCGACCTCTCCCAAATCTGCCTCTGTAACTCATGGTACCCCACCATGCTCCCCCCTGGCTTCTCCTCCAGCTGACTCTCCTGTCACTAGGCAAAGTGCTCCCAAGGTTGTAAAAGCTGTCAAACAGGGGAAGCAACAGAAAGCAAAGAATTTCAAACCTGCCGATAAACCTGCTCAAGAGAATGAACCAGTTGTCGCTTCGCAATCTTTTGCTATACCAGCACCAGAGGTACAAACATCTAAAGATGCACCTGCTTCCCCTGTCTCTCCCAAAGTTGCTGTAGCTCCTGTGGCTTTTAAAGTAACATCAAAGCCTGCTGCCCCTGCACCTCGGTCATTTACAGGAGAGATGGCCTCCAGTCCACCCAAGGTGGCTGATCTTCCAAAAGTAGAAGCCCCTGTGGCATCTGCAAAATCAGCTGCTAAACCCAAGCCTGATGTAAAGCCAGCCTCTGCGGCCTCAAAAGATAAGCCCTCCCTGGCTGTTACTGCCACCCCAAAGAAAGCACCCCAGGTTATGCCTGAAGCAGTAGATGATGATGATCTCCCACCACTCATACCACCTGAGAATCCTGTGCCCATTTTTCCCCCCATGCCACCTACCACAATTACTGTAGTCACTCCAGAAGCTCCTAAAACTGAACCTGTCAATACCGTTGAGTCCGCCCCTAAAGCTAAGTCTGCTTCTGCCCCCAAAGGTAAGCCTATCCAAAAAGAAGCCCCTGCCCCTAAAACAGAAGTGGAGCCTGCTGCTAAAGCTGAGGCTGCCCCAAAAGTTGAGCCTGCTCCTAAACCCAAGGCTGAGGCTGCTCCCAAGGCTGAGGCTGCTCCCAAGGCTGAGGCTGCTCCCAAGGCTGAGGCTGCTCCCAAGGCTGAGGCTGCTCCCAAGGCTGAGGCTGCTCCCAAGGCTGAGGCTGCTCCCAAGGCTGAG
>NW_026634371.1:3968-9129 GCF_024868665.1 Triplophysa rosa
GCTCCCAAAGCAAAAGCCGAGGCTGCTCCCAAAGCAAAAGCCGAGGCTGCTCCCAAAGCAAAAGCCGAGGCTGCTCCCAAAGCAAAAGCCGAGGCTGCTCCCAAAGCAAAAGCCGAGGCTGCTCCCAAAGCAAAAGCCGAGGCTGCTCCCAAAGCAAAAGCCGAGGCTGCTCCCAAAGCAAAAGCCGAGGCTGCTCCCAAAGCAAAAGCCGAGGCTGCTCCCAAAGCAAAAGCCGAGGCTAGCCCTGCCCCTGAAGCTGAGACTGCACCTAAAGCTGAGCCTACTCCTAAAGCTAAGTCTGAGGCTGCCCCTAAAGCAGAGGTCCCTCCTGCAGTTAAGGCTGCTGCTGCTCCTAAAGCTGAACCAACTAAAGATCATAAAGTGGAGACTGTCCCTCAACCTGCTAAAGTTGAATCTGCCCCTGTTCCCCCATCAGTTAAAGCCCCATCTGTGCTGGAGCCAGTCATCAAGAACGACAAGGGTACCGCTCTGTCTGCCTGTTTATTCATGTCTGTGTATTTTCCAGTTGTGTGTGTGTTTCCAAATTGCTTTAGGGTCATATGACTATCAACACCAGATAACTCCAGGTTATTAAATTCATGTAGACAATACCCAGTGTTCTTTAGTGGTGACTGGACTGTTTATAATCAAAAATGTGTCCAATTGTCTGAGACTTTGAGGGAAGCTAGTGTTTCGGTTGACTGCAAACTGGCTACAAGGTATATGAATAGGAATTGGAACAGGTTGAAGATGAGCTTATCAACATTGAGATGACATTGATAATTTAAATGATCAGATTTATGTAAAATGGTTCTTTACTTTTGCTTCTATTTTGCAGTTTGTTGCAAAATTGAAACACTATAATCTTGGTTTAAATACTTTCATCCAGATTCGTTGAAGGGTTTGTTTGAGGTGCATGTGTGTAATGGCTTTAACTGAAATGATATCTGGTTGTTTTAGGGTCTGGTACTGAATCGGACAGCGATGAATCTGTTCCTGAACTGGAGGAGCAAGACTCTGCACAAGCACAGACACAAACACAGCAGGCACAGGTAAAAGATCCTTAAAGGGGACAAATGACACGGCTAAAACGAATATTATCGTTTGTTTTAGATGTAATGTAAAGTGTATACACGATTTGAGGTTCAAAAAGGCTTTATTTTCCACATACCGTGCATGTTTGTATCTCCTCTTTGCCCCGTCTCTCTGAAACGTACAGATTTTTTACAAAGCTCACCGCTCTGAAAAGCGAGGTGTGCTATGATTGACCAGTTAACCAGTGCGTAGTAACTGGTCGAATACTGCAAGTGTGTGACGGAAATGTATCGCCTCTTACCATATTCGGAACATCAGGTTCCAAAGCAATTGTACTGACAGGTGATAAAATGTCATCGGTACTTTCCTTATATCAATTCGAGCCCGAATCTGATACGGAAAATGAAGATGATCAAGCCGATATATCAACTTTGCCAGCGCGACTTGAGCAGGATGTAAAGGATTGATAAGGTTTTATTAAAAAAAAGTTAAATAGTTAAAAACTATAGCTAACTGTTCTACCTTTTATATACGACGTTATAAAGACTATAAACAAACAACCATATACATCATACAGAGTTTGTGTGAGATAGAAACAAGCTCGCATTATAGCAAGGAATGGTAACATAATAAATAATGCGAGCGCTTTTTGCCCTTCTTGATCAACCAGTGTTAAGCCACGTCTCGTGCGACTCAACAAAGACAATAAACCCCATTATAAACACGACATTTGTTGCCTATAGTTGGAACATTTTTACTGATTATTAGGACTTATGTTGTCTTTTTTTCACGTTGCGTGCGTGTCTGCATTTGCAGATCACACGACAAACTCAACTCGCATTAGTCCGTAACAAAGTCTTTTACAATGAAAATATACTTACAGGCTGCGAATCTGAAGCGCCAGACTGTCCTTAAGAAGTTTTAATGGTTGGAACGGCCCCACCTTTTAACCAAAGCTTTCGTGCACAGCCGGACTTGATCTCTCCCAGGTTCGTGAAGCAATCGTCGGTGAAATGCGCTGCACAAATTTGAACATTCGGATTGTACTGTTCTGGAACAGTGTTTTAAATAAAATGTAACTATTTGTTTTTAGTTGTCTCATCTTTTGGCAGGGCAAACAAAGAGTCTTTCTTTTCGCAACGAAACGCACATTTAACTACAGTACACATGGAGCACTGCGTTTCCCCACGGACCGTTATTACTGACGAACAGCCCGCTAAACTCTATACATGTTACAGGGCTCTCAAGTCTCAAGCATTCTCAAGCATTCACCATGAGACACACGCATTTTAGTCCGTTCACACGCTCACATGTATTTCTCATGCTGATAAATAAGTGATAGCTTATTGAAATGGTGAACTGCTGTTTTACTTAGTTTTAGTCTATTTTGCGAGAGAAACTTGTTTTCCAGCTTGAGTCCATAAAACTAGATTCGGACTAGTGGATGCCGAATCCTGTTATTTACACATGCCATCTGGCTGTTCTGCGTGTCTGAGTGAATGAACTGCACAGTTTAACGTGCTACACGCGCGATGAATTTGTCTGCGTCTGTGCTTTATGAGGACATGAACACATGAACTTCATCTCCAGAGTTGCTCTGAGAGTTTATTTCAGAACATTTTACTGAGTGAAGCTAACACACTAAAAAATAAGCATCTTCTCGACGACCTGCCAAACTAAAAGTCCGGTTAACTCTGTATTTTTATGTGGACAAATATATTACTATTTAATAGTAAAAAAAGAAACTAAAACTAAATTAGATAAACTAAATGCATCATGCATAAGCTGACGTTAGATGTTTACCTTTGAAATTATTCTTTCTATTTTTATTCATGTTTCTTATTTATATATTTGTATTATATTGCATTTTGAATTTAATATGGCAATGGAATGTATTAAATGGGTTTAGTTTTCACAGATATTATTGTATGCAATTTCAGCAATAAATGTTAATTTTTCTAAAAAGGAAACAAATTAGTTGTTCATTTTAAGAGACCTGTCTTATTTTCTCTTGTATACTTAGAGTTGCTCTTTAATAAAGGTAAAGTACTTATCCGAATACCCGATTAATCGATGGAAAATCAGTAGAATACTCGATTACTAAAATAATCGATAGCTGCAGCCTTTCAGAATTGACTTGTAACTTAATCTGTCTTTCACAGCTTGCAGCAGCTGCTGAAATTGACGAGGAACCTGTCAGCAAAGCAAAACAGAGCAGAAGCGAGAAGAAAGCCAGGAAGGTTTGTCATACCACATCTGACAAGAAATCGTACAGATATCAATGTAACAGCTAGTCCTTCGTTGCAAACCTGTGCTGTTATTTTTAACTGTTCCCTTATTTTTATTTTGACCAGGCCATGTCCAAATTGGGGTTGAGACAAGTTGCCGGTGTTACCAGGGTAACCATTCGCAAGTCCAAGAACATTCTCTTTGTCATCACCAAACCAGATGTCTACAAAAGTCCAGCTTCAGATACTTACATCGTCTTCGGCGAGGCTAAGGTAAAGATTGGGAAGGAAATGAAATTATTAAAATGGTTAAAGCACTTTTTTGTCTGGACCTTGTAGTTTACAAACAAACATTCGTTCTTCTGAGTCTGATGAAGCCAAACTTTCTGTCCTGAGAGAGGAAACTGTGACACTGTACATCAGTGCTAATGGATATATTAGCAAGATAAGATCCTGGTTGTTTCTGTTGTTTCCAGATTGAAGACCTGTCCCAGCAAGCTCAGTTGGCAGCTGCAGAGAAGTTCAAGGTCCAAGGAGAAGCTGTTTCAAACATCCAGGAAAACACACAGACGCCCACAGTACAAGAGGAGAGCGAAGAGGAAGAGGTGTGTGCAAATTCTCTTTTATTCCGCTACAGAAAATGTATTTTAGATTAAAGTGGACATGTCTTTATGAAGGAGTTTGATACATTAAGTGATGTCATTGGTGCTGCATTTGTTCAGTCGGAGTGTCTTTTGTGTTATACTCAAGAAAATGAAAACAAAATGCGTATCTTTATAATGCTGAGTCATGTTGTCTTTTTCAGGTTGATGAGACCGGTGTGGAGGTTAAAGACATTGAGCTGGTCATGTCACAGGCCAACGTGTCCCGGGCAAAGGCTGTGCGTGCACTGAAGAATAACAATAACGACATTGTCAATGCTATTATGGTGAGTTAGCCAAATTATGAACTCACTTCAACAACTCATGAATTAACAGTATGACTTCCGTTCTTTGAATTTCTATGAAACCAGTTCATCTGTTCTGAGAGGATCTTACACATTAAACACAGTGTGCTGGTGTTTTGAGCTGTCTTAATCTAATGTTTCGTCTGTCTTTACAGGAATTGACAATGTAGATGGAGATCAGGGACTGGTTCACATTAAGACGTTGCTGATTTGATCTACACTATTGTTTGTACAATTTATATTCAAGAGAAATAAAGGAGTGGCTTGATAAAATTATTCATTTTGTGTTGTATTATGTATTTTTGTATTAATATACATAATATTCATTATTAATATGATACATTTGTCCTGAAAAGCATGATTTGAATGAGAAAAAAAACACAATTAGCAGGCCCTCCCATTGTTGTCTGTGGATAATATTTTTAGGTTTTGTAACACTTAAAATATTTTAATGTTCAGTCAAGGTTGTTTTACCACTCTTCAAGTAATTAGTAATTTTATTAGGGGTAGATTCAATAAGCATTTATTGATGCATTGTACATTATTTGGTTTAAATCGGGAGAATTTGCTGGGTTGTTTTTAGATGTTTCTTTGTTTTTGGATGTTTTCAGTCACCAGTAACTTTGAGAACCATTTTAAAAGCTTGAGACCAGCTTTTTTAAAATTATAAACGGGTATTACAAAAAGACAACATAACACATATGCCAGGGAGCATTACAACATTCTGAACACATTCATAGTTATTTCTACAGCTTTCTAATAAGAGTTTGAAATCAAACTTGTATCATTTTAAATCTTTTAAAAGTCAGGTGGACTTGAATTGCGTGTGCTCGGCAAGTCTACGAGTCCGTAGAGCAGGGGTCGGGAACCTTTTTTAACCAAAGAGCCATTTTTCCAGTTTTGGTTAATTTTTTCAAAAGTGCCATTGCAAAAACTACTGTTATATACTGTT
>NW_026634371.1:10878-126171 GCF_024868665.1 Triplophysa rosa
GAGAGCAGTATGTCATTGTTTCTCAGGTGAATGAATGATCAATTCTTTAGACAATATTTTTTATTAATGTATTGAAGTCACAACGCTTCTCTTCCTCTCGGCCATCCTGATCTCTCATTCAATGTGCTATCAGCTTCGCTCACTCAGTTCGCTGCTCCTCGGCGCGTTGTGTCAGTGAGTCACGTGACGACACAACAACGAATCGCAGCAGGAGGGGGAGGAGTAGCAAAGTGGGCCAGGATGTGAAAGCAGCGTTTGCTCAGGATTGTAGAGGTAGAAGACACGAGCAAAGTATAATGAACGTAGAGGTGAGATATTTAAATTAAAATATCGATTCAATTACAATTGTATCGATCTGATACCAATACCAGTGTTGGCATCGATACTATCGATATTTAGATCGATCCGCCCACCCCTACCACGCACCTTTGTACCGCGAGACTTTCATCTCACAGCGAAAGAAAATGCAGTGCAGCGAAAGAAAAGAGAAGTTTGCCGTTTACGCTGCCGTTAGGCAATATTTGGTTGACGGGCTGGTGGATGCGGCGTTGAAGAAGAAGGTCTCACGAATGGCTGCAAATTTCGTTATAAGAGGTAAGTGAGTGTGGGTATTTTAAATTAGCATTGTTTTAGTTAACACGTGTGAGCCTGTCAGTAACGACGTTCCGTCTAGTCAGACATAGTAACCGCCAACATTTTTCACCACACATGTGTTTGCATCCCTGAACAAAGAGGCATGTGCACATAAGTGCTGTATTGTAATACCAAACAAAGCAGCAAAATCATTACTTAACAAACATTGTTTGTCTATCACAGAAAGTAAATTATTCTACACTGGCCCCAGTGCTCAATTCATGAGGCTGGTTGTGCTGTCTGAGGAGCAGAGGCGGGCTGTCCTGGAGGAGTGCCACAACAGCCCTGGCACAGGGAACCATTGGGGCGTGAGGGCGACCATTGACAGGGTTGTTGTGTGGTACTACTGGGACAGCATAAAGGCAGATGTGGCAGATTGGGTACTTTTTTGGAACTCTCATAGAATTTAACACTGTGGCTCTCAGGCAATGAATTGATTTAGTGGCTTTATTTGACTTCAGTTAATTATTTGGTCTAAATAATAAATGTATCCATCAGGTCAAAAGCTGTCACAGATGCCAAAAGAATCACCCCATAAAGACTGTGTCTCCTGCCCTTAACCCTATTAAGGTAGAGCTTACCTTGGTGTACCACTTGAAGCAACAAGTTATGTATAAGGTGATGTGGTAATATTACATATCTCCACAGGTGAAAGAGCCGTGGGAGGTGGTCGGTATGGACCTCATTGGTCCACTGAAAAAAACTGTGAAAGACCATCAATATTTCCTCACGGTGACAGACCTGTTCACCAGGTGGGTTATCGCTGAGCCTTTGAAGTGTGGCTCCAGCACTGAGGTGGCTGAGGCACTTGTGTCAAAGCTGTACACATTTGGTATGGTCCGGAAAATCATCACTGACAGGGGCCATGCATTTGTTAACGAGGTATGTGTCCTGATTACCCTCTCCCTTCACCCCCTTCACACAGGTCATATGACATCATCACAATTCACACTGTTTTAAGCCGTCATTGGTCATTTCTGAGACTAATAAATATTGAAAATAACCATGTGTGTTTGAATTATGTACAGCTTAATGCACACATATTTGCGGCACTGAATATCAAGCATGCCATCACAAGATCAAACGGCCAAGTAAGTGTGCCATCATGACATCCCTCAAAACAGTAAAGTCAACTTCAGCCAATGTATACTAAAGTGCATGTAGTAATTCCTTTCTATGTTGAAGGATGAGAGAACTAATCAAAATGTGAAGAGGACTCTCAGAAAATATGTTAATCAGCACCAGTATGATTGGGACATCCACCTGCAGGCCATAATTTATGGAATAAACACTGCAAAACAGGTTATTATTCAAAATGACTAGATAACGTATATTACATACATGTTTTATGATGAGTTTTATTTTGTGGTTCAATGCAATCTAACAAAACCTTTTGTTTCAAATTAGAGATCCACCAAGTACAGCCCATACTTTTTAATGTACAATAGGCACCCCCGTCTACCACAGGCATTAAATGCCTGTGAGACAGACGCCGCTTTTGAATTGGCGGACCCAGAGGAGGAGCTGGAGCTAAAACTAGCTGGAATCAAGGCCCTCAATGAAAGGGTTTGTTCAGAGTTGTGTGGATGGCATGTTCAATTTGAATAAGAATGTTCGCATAGTAATTAATATATTCTTATCTTTAAGGTACTGAAAAACATTGAAAAGGCGCAGGGGAAACAAAAAAAGGCTTCGCCAGTGCTCAGTCAAGGCAGGGGACGAGGTCCTAATTGGGGAGCCCAAAAAGGTGAAGAAGGGAAATTGTTTACAGGATCTCCACCAAGGGCCATTCACCCTCACATCCCTGACAGAGAAGGGTGTGGCAAGTGTGGCTATGTCAGGGAAAATACAGAAAGTTAATGTTTCGCAGCTGAGGCCCTACTTTCGGCCACAAGGTATTGTAATGATCCTACTTGGTGACATGGCAAATATAAACATAACACTTGACAATGATGATTGGTATTTACTTTCCTGTTGTGTAGACCAGTGGTCACCAACCCTTTTGAGCCTAAGATCCCCGACGTCAGAATTGTTGAAAGGCAAGATCTACCATTCAAAAAGTTGAAAATAAAAGCAGCCCAGATTGAACCTCCTGCTTGAGGCCTTTTATTTAGTCTATTATTGTGGGTCTATTTGAATTACCTGAAATTCTTTGTTCCACTTTTCAGATGCAACTAAGCAAACTCTGTAACATGTAGAGTTGCCACTTTCAGTGTGCCATAATGAGGTGAAAAACACCAATTCAAACACCAGTTCAAGGACTTTAATTCATACATGACAGCTTGACATTAAAACGAGGTTTAGAATAAGTTTAACAAGACCCTAATTATTTAGGTATTTACTGTATAAAGATTTGTTCTTTATGATGCATTTATTTAGTTTACTTTTATTAAGTAAATACATCATATAGATGGAAATGTTATAAATAGGCCCTAATAATAACAACAACGTTAATTATTTATTTTAAATCATTTATCTATTTACTTTTACCCGTCTAATAATGTCTTGGTAATAAGTATCTGTTTCACAAAATAGCTAAAGGTAGTAGTATGGAATGGGCTATCATATTAGGCTAATTGAAAACATAAATAGGATATCAGCAGGAGATGTCATCTCCCGCATGAGATAGTACTGGTGCAGTTTACCATCACTGACAGACCCGCGGATCATTCACTATTACAACTTTGTGAATAGACCGATGTTGTCTTTCAGACAAACTCAACATTAAAATGCGACGCTTTCTCACCATATCCCGTTGCTCACACTCGTAAGTTACATTCGCTGAAGACAGAGAGCCGCGACTCCAGATACGCGGACAGTATGAAACCGCGGCGCTTGCTTGCGCATCCAGTGTAAAAGCACAAAAACGCCAACGAACAAGTGACATTTTTATGTCATATGAATAAACTGTTTTTAAGCGTAATGCACCGCAACAGTATAGTGACCTCCAAATGACAGTTACGCCAGTGCATGCGCGAGTCTCATTTTGCGTTTGATCACTGACCACCGACATTAGAAACACTGAAGAGCGATCACGCGCAGTCGCGCATCACAATGAAATGTGATTAATGATAACGTTCGCATTAAAAACTCACGCAGGCCAGGGAATCATTATTTATACAGCCATGAAAAGATTAATGCAGAACTTAAAAACATACAACCACTGAATGAAGAGAAAGAGAGATGCGCTTGCAAAACTGGACATTGATCAGGCACAATATATTTGTCTCTCCATTTTCCTATTAGCCTACTTTCGGGGATCGACAAGTAACGTCTCAAAGATCGACCAGTCGATCGCGATCGACTGGTTGGCGACCGCTGTTGTAGACCATAGCCATGAATCTGAGGGCAGCCAAAACGATGCAGAGGACATTAGACGACTGGTGGACCACCAGTATGCCAATAAAGGTCCACTGTGGTCCAAGAGGTTGCGTCCTCAGCAAGAACAACTGGTGAGTGCCAAACTAAACTGGATAGTTCACATGCACAGCTTGTTGGTGTGCTTCAAATAATAAATGCATGATTGCTCATTCCTGACAGGGTTGTTTTTTGTTATTTCTAGCTG
The DNA here is from genome assembly GCF_024868665.1 of Triplophysa rosa. Lineage (NCBI taxonomy): Eukaryota > Metazoa > Chordata > Actinopteri > Cypriniformes > Nemacheilidae > Triplophysa > Triplophysa rosa. The sequence goes on from NW_026634371.1 coordinate 15,077, forward strand.
ACCTATGTGCTGGACAGAGCACGTCCAGCAAAATAAATTGTTGTTCTGGATGGCCCAGTGTGTCTTCAAAGGGAGGACTTTTGGAGCCTGGGTCTAGATGAGGAGGTGGAGAGCAATGTAAGTGGATATTGCCGTAAAGAGTTTGAATGGTTCTAATGCCTTTATTGCAATTATGCAAAATGTTCTGTGCTTTCAGATTGGGAATGCGTGCTTCAGGCTGGTAAAGGAGGCAGCCAGGAGACATGTATGTATTTGTATTTACCTCGATGACTTGCACATAAATTTGCGTTACAGTATCTCACAAAAGTGAGTACACCCCTCAGATTTTTCCAAATATTCTGTAATAGTCAGTGTACAGCTTGTATAACAGTATAATGTATTGTCCTCTGACAATAACTCAACATACAGCCATTAACGTCTAAACAACTGGCAACAAAAGCGGAAGGTGGAGGAGAGCAAGGAGTGTAACATCCACCAGCTCTGTGATGTCATCGTGGGAGAGGATTCCTGTAGAAACCTGTGCAGCTCTGGTGAATTTCAAGTCTGTAGGGGTTAAGGCAGTGCATAATAATGGTAGTCACACAAAATATTGACAGTTTGGCCACAATTAGGACATGTTTGCTGTGAGGTGTACTCACTTTTGTTGCCAGCTGTTTAGACGTTAATGGCTGTATGTTGAGTTATTTTCAGAGGACAATATATTTATACTGCAAAACAAACTGTACACTGACTACCTTAAGATGCATCAAAGTTTCATTTCTAGAGTGCTGTCCCATGAAAATAAATAACAGAATATTTGCAAAAATGTGAGGGGTGTACTCACTTTTGTAAGATATATGTATATGAAATGTAGACATACAATTTTATTCAGGGAATGGATGTCCACATTGCTGACCTATATGAAGTCCCTACATGGAAACTAAGCGAACCTAGTTTGCCAGTAAATTGCATAATGTGTTGACAAGTCAAGCAGATACACCTCTTTAAGTGAAGATACTGTATGTCCAAGGAGATCAGAACATTTTTTTCATAGGACAACGTCAATGAAAAATCAAAAGATGTTATCATTTTGCCAGCATGGTCTAGGGGGTCACAAACAGCAAGCCACTACATGCTTTGTGTACAGTTACATTTTTTTTAGTGTTTCCTCTATTTTTTTTAAACCAGTTGGTGCTCCTTTAGCTGGCATTAATGGCGTATGTTCTTCACAGGTATTATTAGTTGCTAAGAAGGAGGCTATTTTTCTGGACTCGTTATGTCCAAATGGGTTTGGAGATGAGGAATACCGAACCATATTTAGGTTTAAAACACATAAGCAGAGGACATTAGCAAGGTTTGACCTGTGATCGCTTAAGGCTAACACAGAGAACAGACAGTGCATGAAGTTACATGCTACTATGGAAATTCAAGTTAATACATGATGGGTGACTTTCTACAGTTCTTTCATCCAGTTAAGCCTGAACAGCACTCTGAAAATCTTCAATCTGATGACACTATGTAACAGCCTTGACAAATACAGATCAAACTGAGTGAAATGGACTGATATCCTGTTCAGGCAAAGCCTTGCTCTCTGGCTTCAGGTTTGAGTAAAAGCATTGTTCTATTGCTTCAGGTTTGAGTAAAATCCTTGTTCTATGGCTTCAGGTTTGAGTAAAAGCATTGTTCTATGGCTTCAGGTTTGAGTAAAAGCATTGTTCTATGGCTTCAGGTTTGAGTAAAAGCCTCGTTCTATGGCTTCAGGTTTGAGTAAAAGCCTCGTTCTATGGCTTCAGGTTTGAGTAAAAGCCTCGTTCTATGGCTTCAGGTTTGAGTAAAAGCCTCGTTCTATGGCTTCAGGTTTGAGTAAAAGCATTGTTCTATGGCTTCAGGTTTGAGTAAAAGCATTGTTCTATGGCTTCAGGTTTGAGTAAAAGCATTGTTCTATGGCTTCAGGTTTGAGTAAAAGCCTTGTTCTATGGCTTCAGGTTTGAGTAAAAGCCTCGTTCTATGGCTTCAGGTTTGAGTAAAAGCCTCGTTCTATGGCTTCAGGTTTGAGTAAAAGCCTCGTTCTATGGCTTCAGGTTTGAGTAAAAGCCTCGTTCTATGGCTTCAGGTTTGAGTAAAAGCCTCGTTCTATGGCTTCAGGTTTGAGTAAAAGCCTCGTTCTATGGCTTCAGGTTTGAGTAAAAGCCTCGTTCTATGGCTTCAGGTTTGAGTAAAAGCCTCGTTCTATGGCTTCAGGTTTGAGTAAAAGCCTCGTTCTATGGCTTCAGGTTTGAGTAAAAGCCTCGTTCTATGGCTTCAGGTTTGAGTAAAAGCCTCGTTCTATGGCTTCAGGTTTGAGTAAAAGCCTCGTTCTATGGCTTCAGGTTTGAGTAAAAGCCTCGTTCTATGGCTTCAGGTTTGAGTAAAAGCCTCGTTCTATGGCTTCAGGTTTGAGTAAAAGCCTCGTTCTATGGCTTCAGGTTTGAGTAAAAGCCTCGTTCTATGGCTTCAGGTTTGAGTAAAAGCCTCGTTCTATGGCTTCAGGTTTGAGTAAAAGCCTCGTTCTATGGCTTCAGGTTTGAGTAAAAGCCTCGTTCTATGGCTTCAGGTTTGAGTAAAAGCCTCGTTCTATGGCTTCAGGTTTGAGTAAAAGCCTCGTTCTATGGCTTCAGGTTTGAGTAAAAGCCTCGTTCTATGGCTTCAGGTTTGAGTAAAAGCCTCGTTCTATGGCTTCAGGTTTGAGTAAAAGCCTCGTTCTATGGCTTCAGGTTTGAGCAAAAGCCTCGTTCTATGGCTTCAGGTTTGAGCAAAAGCCTCGTTCTATGACTTCAGGTTTGAGCAAAAGCTTCGTTCTATGGCTTCAGGTTTGAGTGAAAGCCTCGTTCTATGGCTTCAGGTTTGAGTGAAAGCCTCGTTCTCTTGCTTCAGGGTTGGGCAAAGACATTGTTCGATGGATTCAGTTTTGCATAATTTTTTTTTCCAGACAACTTGCAGGAGCAGTGGCTAATGGACCGTGGGTGGAGAAGACAGGCAAAGATTTTGATGTAACTTTGCTTACTATGTAATTTTGGCATTTCATTTTGCTCAGCGGACAGTGGCACTATATACTATACACTGCAATGGTTGTCAACATCACATCTGAGTAACTGTGTATTACTTTTCAGCCATTTCCAGTTCAGTCAGATGGACAGAGCTGTGGGATCTTCATGCTTATGGTAAACTTATACAATTTCTACTCAGTTTTTCCCGTTTGTCCTACATCTCTGTAATCATTATCTTTCTATTTAACAGTACGCCCTCTGCATCTGTACTGGTGCCCAGTTTCACTTTTTGGATGCAAGTTGTAATTTATGGAATGTATGCATCCAAGAATGTTAAAAAAAAACAATGCAAGACTCCAATATTACGTGTATTACAGACTGACATACCATCTATTCTGATGTGGTGGTGTCTCCAGATTCTGGAGAAATTCTCAATCCCAAGGTAGGACACATTTCCAGCAGTAAAACATTGGTCTGCTTTACAATTATGCTATATTAAAAGTACCATACTCTGACTTTTGAAAAGGCATGGGCAGCACTTCGGACAGCGCTTTGCCTTCTGGACAGAGGAGGCAGAACAGCTGATAGCAGGCACCCTACCACCTATTTATAGGATTCCTCGACCCAAAATAGTCAAGGTATGGCCAAACTAACAAGACAACCATTTTCACGTATGCATTTTATACAGTTAGGTCTCAAAAAATGTGAATATTGTGGAAAAGTTTGTTAATTCAGTAATTCAATGTAAAGCCTGAAACTCATACATTATATAGATTTATACAACAGTTCAAGTCAAGTGGTTTTTATTGTCATTTCAACCATATACACTGTGTATAGTGGGACAAAACAACGTTTCACCATGGGTCAAGTGGTGTTACATTTAGGGTATATAAAAAGACATTTGGACACAGGCTAAAAAATAGTGCATATACATTATTACAGTGCATCCAGAAAGTATTCACACCCCTTTCAATGTTTCATCCTTTGTTACATTGCAGTCATCTCCTAGAGACATTTATGTTCTTTTTTTCTCCTTAATCTACACTCTACCCCATAATGACATCAAAATACAGAATTGTAGAAGTTTTTGCAAATTAATAAAAAATAAAAAACTGAAATATCCAGAATTTCAGAAATTGGAACCTGCCCACACTGCCAAAAGTACCAATACCTGGTTTAATGACCATGGAGTCACTGTGGTTGATTGGCTTGCAAACTTGTCTGACCTGAACTCCTAAGGGAATCTATGTGGTATTGCCAACAGGAAGATCTGAGGTACGAGATACAACAATGCAGGTGAGCTGAAAGCTGCTTTTAAAGCAACCTGGGCTTCCATAACACCTCAGCAGTGCCACATGTGGATTGCCTCCATGCCTCATCACACTGATGCAGTATTTCAAGCAAAGGGAGGCCCAACCAAGTATTTAGTGCATATATGTGAACATATTTTTCAGGAGGCCGACATTTCTGTATTAAAAATCCTTGTTTTTTATTGGTTGTATGTGATATTCTAATTTTGTGAGATACTGAATTTTGGGTTTTCTTTAGCTATAAGCCATAGTCATCAAAATTAACACAAAAAATTGGCTAGAAATATTTCACTTAGTGTCTAATGAATCTGTATAATGTATGAGTTTCACATTTTACATTGAATTACTGAAATTGACAAACTTTTCCACAAAATTCTAATTTTTTGAGTATTTTCTTTGTGCATGTTATGGTTATATGAGTTAGCAGATGCTTTTGTCCAAAGTGGCTTACAAATAAAAATAATACAAAAGTTAGCAATTAATAGCCTAATGAAAATACCATAATATACAAACCATAACTCATAATAACCATTTAATGTATGCTGGAAAGATGTCTTTAGGCCCCTTTTGAAAGACCCAAAACATCTTATGTTATAGGGTAGTCTTAATTTATGGTATTTTACTTTATCAAAGGAGGAACAGGTAGAAGTGGAGGAGCAGCCCCTCACATTGAAACATATGTACCAGGCGGAATACATCGTGAGGAACAGTCCTGGACTTTTCACTGGCCAGGTGCAAAAACCGTCATACATGTTGATGGCTCATGATGACCAAATGAATGCGTCGAGGGTGCTGATGGAGTCGACGGAGTGGGATGCCTTTCACGTTAATTTTTGAAAATATCCAGGACATGGAAACATTCATGATTATTTGCAGACACCCCCAACCTGAGAGTAAATGCTGGATGCGGGGTGCACAGTCACCCATATACAGTTTGTTAGTGTGTGTGAGTGTATTTGGGTGACTGTGCACCCCACACACTGTTAGTGTGTGTGAGAGTGAGTGACAATTTTTTTTTAATTTTCTCTTAAATAAAGTAAAGATACTCAAAAAGTGTACTTCACTACTGTCCACCTCTGGTCTCATGTCACTTCTGTGTGCACACTATGCGTTCTTTCAAGTCATTTCCATTGTCAGTTTGAAATACTCTGTAACGTTTTCGTAAGGCTGCATCCTTGTGTCCTCCAGAGGTATCATCCTCTAAAGCAGTGGTTCCCAAACCTTTTACAATGGCGTACCCCCTCAACGGCGTCTCAAATCATTCTCTATGCAGAGTTTGTCGATATTTGTTCTTTATTTGGGCAAGTGCTGAAAACCCTCTCGCAAAGATACGTTGTGGAGAAGGGCAGTAATGTTTTCAAAGCGCGATCGGCTAAGGCAGAATACTCTGCATGCAAAGCTATCCAGAAGTCTGTCAGTAATTTTTGTATATTAATAATAAAGTCAATTCTCAAAGCGCAACTCGTAGAGATTTCAATGAGACTCTTTCGCTCAGAAATCGCTCTCTCGCTGGATTTTATGCGAAGCAATAGCTGTTTTAAAACGTCTTCTGCCATATCAGCGATGCGACGTGAAACTGTGTTGTCTGATGACGGCACCTTCTGTATTGTTTTTTTGGCTTTTTCCCCAAGCATAATACCCGCAATATCAGCTGCAGCAGGAAGAATTAAGTTCTCCACAATAGTATGGGATTTGCCCGTCTTAGCCACTCTGTAACTCACCATGTAGGATGCTTCCAGTCCTTTCTTATTAAGGTTTTCTGACGCTGTTATAAGGGCCTTACTACTCCCGAGTTAACTGTCTTTCGAAAAACTCTCGCGGTTTATTTTTCAAAGTTGCATGCTTTGTTTCTAAATGCCTGCGCAAAAACGCTGGCTTCATGCAGTTATGAGAGAGTACTTTTGCACATATAACGCACTGTGGTTTGGGATTTTCGTCACTGCCAATGTAAGGAAATCCATATGAAATGTATTTCTCATCATATTTACGCCTTTTTGATCGTCTTTCTGTGAACTGCTGAACCTGAGTTGACGCTGTAGTCTCCGATGCATCGCTATCTGTGTCGGTGTCAACCGGAGCGGGTGGTGATTTACACCTGCAGCCGAAGTGCTGTTGGAGGGACCCGGGGTGTGGTCAGAGGACTGTGGGTCATCCGAGCTGCTGGGAGTCGATTTTCTTTCTGTGGCTGCGGGCCTAAATCTTTGCAACCACTTATCCATTTTAATTTAACAAGCAGTTGTTGCTTCGTTCCAAGCCGTGTGTAGTCGAATTACATGCGGTACGTAAAGACGTGCGCTTACGCATGAGTGGACGAATATTTTTTGATTGGATGTCATGAATTTCACCAATTATGGCACTACGTGACTACTATTTGCTGTGTGTACACTAGAGGGAGCACGTCTTTATATTTAGCTTGTGAGAAAAACATGACTGGTTGATTGTCAGGTGCGTTATAATTAAGTAAACAGTAGATTTCAGGATTTTGTTCACGTACCCCCTCCGTCACCTGGCGTACCGGGAGTACGCGTACCCCAGTTTGGGAACCACTGCTCTAAAGGATGCGGTATATGGAGGATACTAAACTTAGAATTAAACGAGACGTCCTTCCTAGGACATACTGGCAGAAAAAGAAACTGGAAGTACAACGTTGCTATGACAGTACTTTGCACTCGAACATCTGTCAAATTAATTAAAATGATTTCTACATGATTTAAGAGGTAAAAAGTTGGTTACTTTCTACCCTAAACAATGCCAAAAGAGTTAAACAAATGTTGCCTTACTGTTTTAAAACGTTTAAAAATCACTAAACACTTTTAAACCTATTTACTACATATGCCTGCTAAGATTTAAAAAACGTGACACAAATTGTAAACTGTTCACATTTAAACACCACATATTTGATTGAATGTGCAGCCTGCAGCCAGGTGTACTTGGTTTATTCAACACACATTTATTTAACAGACGTTGGCCGACGCAAAGAATTGTGGGTTATCTCTAGCAACTAAGGATACACCTCGTGTGTCCTCCGAATTCTCGTGAAAGTAGGTCGCATTAGAAGGGTGCCTTCAGAGTGTCCTACCTGCATTTATGAAACGAGTCAGCCTCGATGACGTAGCAGGCTTCAAATGAGACCTCTGGAGGACGCAGCCTTCCTAAACGAGACACAGCCAAAGACCTCAAGTCTGTCCCATAGACTGTATAAAATATGGACGTATTGTCCGTGAAGTCACTCGTAGGTTTATGAAGTGTAAAAATGAAGCCTAAAGTAGGCGGAGCCGGTCGTCGCCATCTTGGCATCGCGTCACACCCGGATAATCGAAAGTGGGCAAAGAGGCAGGACGTGGGTGGAGCTGACGTGCCTGGTTGCTGAAACAAACCACGCCTGCCAAACTCGACGTATTGGCGGTTGACATTTAAACGTTTACAGCGGTTTACACGCCCTTAATTATGCAGAATTTTAAGGCTTAATATAATCTAAACGGATGAGTTATAAAAAAAATCACCTGCCTCACAGTTGTCACGAACGGCAAAATTACCTATATAGACCAAAATATTTTTTGTACCAGGCTGTAAACAGTGTTGGGAGTAACGCGTTACAAGTAATGTGCGTTATGTAATCAAAGTACTTTTAAAGTAACGAGTAATGTAACGCAGTATAAATTTACATATCAATACTCTAGTTACTTTGTTTTTCAAGTAACTTGAGTTACTTTTCAGTCTAATCATTGATTTATATGAACATTTTTTAAACTGCAGAAGTGAAATTCTGAATTAAAAAGTAGTGTAGACATGATCGCTCATGCTTGCGCAGAAACAGTCGCTAGTCAGACATTGACAGTGTTGCCATGTCTGCAGTGCTGCAGTGTTCCGGTTTAGTTTTTGTTACGCAAATCTGGCAACCCTTGACACAGCGATGGGAGGCCAGAGCTCAGATGCGGATCTATAGTGTGGCCGCACTCGCCACCATGGACAAAATGCCTGCAAATGCCGGTCATGCTCAATAGATAACTTTCAGATCGTGAAATTAGCGCGAGTCACGAGTTGCAACAGCAATCAATTGTCCTTCAAATGCCGATCATGTTTGGAAGATAACTTTCAGATCGCGAAATTAGCGCAAGTCATGACACGCAACAGCAATCAATGGTCTCATGCCTCGTGAATGTAAACATAAGCTGTGTTCTATGGAGTTTAAATAGACCCAATACTCTCGCGCATGTAATCCGCGTGCGCACGCTCGATGCAAACGCGCATAGTGATAACCTATGGCGTTATTATAATGATAAATGTCGCGAGCGCATTATTACAAGGCGAGAGCACATTCTTGTAATACGATCGCGCGAATCTCTCCGCTCGCACGCCGATTTCCTTTGCTCGTGCACAAAACTGGTTGCGCGCTTTCAATTATACGCTGCTCTCTTATGAATTTTCTCTCCTCTCGCTCAGTGAGTGTGTGCACACTCAAATTGCGTGCCGTGCGTCCACGAATCCTTTGGTACTCTTGCTCTCGAGAGGTCCTCCTTTGTGTTCCAGGCATTATAGGCTGTCAAAAGTAGTCAACCAATCAGGGATAGGCTTCCACGGCGGGCCAATGAAAACGCGACCTCTTACATGGCATCTTATTGGTTGAAAGTGACTCGACGTATTCAACGAAGCAAGATGGATCCACCACGTTCTCAGGTAACAATATAAATATATTTGATGCAACATTATTAATCAAATGTGTATTAGAAATGAACGGGGCATTAGGATGCTTTGTAGGCTACATATAAACGTCAGTTTAACTACCATGTTATTCAGACAAAACAGGCCAACACCCTCAAGTTCATGTGGTCCTCATGCATGTCGTACACTAAACATAGTATTGTCAAAATAGTACTAAATTGATTACCGAACAATTTAGATTGGTGTCTTAAGTTAGCTTTATTCTAAAATAATATTTACTACAAGTAACGGTACATATCAAAACAATAATAGCACTGGAGCATTTGGAAATATCATATAATATTCTATACCTATTTGGTTATGCATTTAATGCGTTTGCAGACAGACACTGTAAGTGTTCTGCATTCAGTGTTCCAGAAGTTCAGGGCATAAAACTGGACTTCTATGCAATATACCAAACGCTCCCTTACCGTTCATTTCTAATATACATTTGATTAATAATGTTGCATCAAATATATTAAAATTGTTACCTGAGAACGTGGTGGATCCAGAGGCGTATTAAGACCTCATGGTGCCCCTGGGCAACAGCCCCAGAGGTGCCCCCCATCCACCCACCTACCCACACGCAAGAATCCACTCATTAAAATATTTATATATTAAAAGATTTTATAAGAATGAAACTCAGTAATTTACAATATACTATTTTACAAGAATTACACATTAACATGACACTTTTGTAGAAAAGAACACAAAAATCAACTCTTTTCATCAAGTATTTTTAACAATTAGGGCTACTGTAGTTAAGAGGTCGCATTTTCATTGGCCCACCGTGGAAGCCTATCCCTGATTGGTTGACTACTTTTGACAGCCTATAATGCCTGGAACACACAGGAGGACCTCTCGGGAGCAAGAGTACCAAAGGATTCGTGGACGCACGGCACCCATTTTGTCTATTTAAACTCCATAGTGTTCGATTGTTTGTGGCGCTGCACGCACAGACAGATCTGCAGATTTAAATAGGCATGGTCACTGTTAGAAGAAGGGTTGTGGAGCATGGGAGAAAGAGAGGAAACTGTCATCTGTTAGTCTCCTCACCAAATACCAGCATATATACAACATAATATGTTAAATGTCATTTTCTCCTCAAAATAATATTATATTATATTAGTAATATATTATATATTAAATTAATCATAATTTTGTATAACACTATCGAGTTGTTTTGGCTCAACGAAGTGCTCAGCAATGCAAAGAAAGATCTGTCATATCGCTTATATTACTTAAAAAAAACACCCATATTTGCCGGCCAAAAATCCTCCTTTTCCCACACAGTGTTATACGACTGGAAACTACTCTGCCGTCCCAAAAGGTCACCGGCGCCATCTTGTGCAACTAGCCGCGCTGTCAAAACACAATAAATATGGTTAGTGACACTGAAGTTAGCAGTGTCAACAGTAGGCAGAGCTCTGATGAGGTGGAGGACTACTGGTCAGAAAATATTTGAAATGTGTTTTTATAGAAAATAAAGGTGTGTTAAAGACTATATAGGATTGTTAAATGCATTACAGTGTTAAACACTAAAGAACAGCAAAGTCTGGAAAAGCATGAGCATCAGTTATGCGAGGAAAAAGTAACGCAAAAGTACTTTGAGTTACTTTCCACAAAAAGTACCCAAGTACCGTATTTAGTTACTTTTTTATAGAGTAACTCAATATTGTAACTAGTTACTTTTAAAAGTAACTTTCCCCAACACTGGCTGTAAACATGTTTTTTTGTGCTATAAAGTTCGCCAATTTAACATGGAGCTCAATGAGATTCTGCTCTGTTTTGGAGCCATCTTCTAGCGGCCAGTCGATGAATTGCAGTTTTAGTCACTTCCGTGTTGGTTTCACGAGAGAGACTGGAAGATTGCCCCTTGGTCTGTCCCAAAATGCACTCCCATGTACCCTTGTGGACTCGTGCCTAGTGCCCCTGCACTTCCTGACCACACCAAGTATGGACTCGGAGGAGATCCACGAGACCAGAGTGCGCCATTTGGGACAGGGCATATTGGAACAGGGCCATAGAGTACCATCTAATGGTGTTGGCCTGTTGGGTGATGTTCCGGGACTTTTATTTTGGAAAGACACAGTACCGCTGACACAGTTGAGACAAAATCTCACGTGTGTGCTGTCATTTGTTCTAAATAATACTGATGATCCTACAATAATAATCCGAATCTCATAATAAATAGTATATTATCTCTAGTACACAAACTTACATAAGCTCCGAAAATAAACCCACAACCTAAACGTGTTGTTGTGTAAGCTAAGCTTGACCTCAGCGAGTGAGCTAACAGACCACAGCAGATGAAGTGCAAGTTGAGGTTTTAGATTTGCTTTCGCGCTCATTCAAATTATTTGAATGAAGATGATGAGTGTCCGGACAGCTTTTGTTGGATCTTTACGTTATATCGGTTTCAGAGCGAGTGTTTATAGTTCACGCAGGCTGTTGTGCACTCTTCAGGGAGAAGAAAGCTCCAGCAAAACAGTACGGGTAAGAACCCACTTTCTCGTAGATCCGCCTACTCACTTAACTGTCTTTAGCATGTTATGTTTAACTTTTGTAGGTACTGTACGATGGAGAATGCCCAATATGCGTGAAAGAAATCAGCTTTCTTCAGTTTCTTAAGAGAAACAGAACAGATAAAGTAGACTTTGTGGACATCTCATTGACAGAATACGATGAGAGCAGATTTGAAGGAGTCGGTTATGAGACGGCAATGGTGGAAATGACGGTGATTGACTAGAATAACAAGGCGAGTGACCTTTTTATTGTGCAGTTATATTAAAAGTAACATTGACAGTAACTGCACGAAAACTTTCCATTTAAATCTATTGAAACTTTTTACAATATCGGATAAAATTGGTAATATGCTGTTCTTCTGGTGGCAGATCCACCGTGGTGTGCCAGCTTTCGCAGTGATGTACAGTGCAGTGGGCCTGGGTTGGCTCGGCAGACTGATCTCTTTCCCCATCATCAGACCTTTAATGGACCGAGCCTACGGAGTATTTGCAAGAAATAGACTCAAGTGGACTGGCAGAGAAAACTGCACCACATGACGCTGTGTTAAAAAAGAGCATTAAGACTCAGGGCATTGCTAGTGACATTTTTTTTGTTTACCTTTAATTGTTTTGTATTTGATATTTAAAGGACTTTTAATCTGAATTTCTGTCACATTAACTCTTTTTATCAGAACTTGGAAAAAGTTTGACCATTGGGATTTTTTGGGGCAGTTTTCTTTTTATAAATAATGTTAACATGCTTCAATAACATTTAAAGAATGATGCATGACATATTTCACATGGGTGAAGATGAGTAATAAAACATATGTTTTAAAGTCAAAATCTCCTTCAGACGTACCACAGAGTACTGGGCCCAGGTAACTAATGTATTATAAACAATGTCCCTATATTTAAATTGTGACTGTTGACACTTATAAGACCTCTGAAGGTACATTTTCTAAATTTAGATTCCTCCTGACTGGTCATAGACTGCAGTAGGACAGATTGTGCTTTAATGAGGAATGGCCATGAGTTGTCCAACTAAACTGACCAATAGGATTTAACTAGAGAAGGGCGGTATTATATTTCTAACCACAACAGTAACACATGTACAGTAAACACCACTGGAAGTAATGCACAAGACGCGCACTATATGTGTTTTGAAAGAAAAGTGAGCAGTCATTCATCTTTTTTTTTTTTAAGTCAAGTTCATGAGAAGGTAAGACACATTTTTTGTTTTGTTTATTCTCTCACGCTCCAAGAACTTTTAAGTCACCTTAAAGGTTAAGTGTTCATTGTTGCAGTGGTTAACCGTGTGTTTCTTTTAAAGATATGCTTTTTTATGCAAGCATTATTATTATTAAGTTATATTTTTTTACACATTGAACATATTACAAAAGTGAAGACCCTTGGGTTTATTGGTTAGTGTTTCACTATGCCTGGCAACTTAAAGAGAGGACCTGTTTCCATGTCACTAAGCGAATGGAAATGGACATGTTTTGTAACTGTCTTGCATGCATGTGACACAAAAAAAAGCTTCCTGTCAATCCTGTTAGATCACAACAAAGACGAAGTGAAGCAAAGAGCTGACACTCCTCTGTCACGTGACTTGTCAGACTTCTATAAATATGGACTGGGGTATTCATAAACCAGCTATTTTTCCGGTGTGCCGTTGACCCTTTCAGGTCATATTTTCAGTGGCGAGCATGATCTCTTTATGTGCTTATTAAAAGGATTTATTGCAGTGTATTTAATCTGCAAGTTAAGAAATAAATGCTTAATTAAAGTGAGTCAAATATAACGATAGTGACATTGAATGTCATCTCAATTTCAATGTGATGTTATATGGTTGACCAGGAGGGGGCGTAGAAACACAAACCATGAGTAGTCTTGAGAAAGTCCTATGGTTTTGTTTCCTTTTTACTATATTAAACATGAGATACTGAATTCTAATAACTTCACTGTTAAACATTCTTAGTGAAAGACTGACAAAAGGTTAATTTACTCATAAATGTGGAAAATAAATAATTTGTTTCTTTTTTATATAGATATTCCATGATTGATTCTGCCAAAGCCCATTCAGGCCTTGTCCAGATCATCTTGTTTAGTGGCTTTAATTTCTGAAAAGCCATCTGTTCATCAGGTATGGGATGGTACCCCAATAAAACCCTGCTCGCTCACCTGTGGTCAAGGCGGCTTCGGTTGTTGTGCAAGGTGAGATATCTACTCATAAACATTAGACATTTGCCTCACCTTGACAGAAGTCCATTTTTCACGAGACCTCGATCTTTCCTGAGCATCGACTCATCACCTCAATCCTCAAAGAGAAACCTTTTAAAATCTTATAGATCTAAGAACTTCAGCATTATCCCCTCTGGAAGAGTCTGCAAAAATATAAAATGTGAGAATAAAGTGGAGCTTCAGATGTTTCGATTTTACTCGACCTCCAGTAGAGACACGTTCAAAGCAGAGGCTCCTATTGGAGTTCTCCAGAACAACAGGATGTCTCTTCGGCTGCACTTAATGCGGTTGAGATTAGGACAATCTTTTATTCGTCTGTCCGGGCACATTAACTTGTACTTCAAACAAAAAGAGGTTTCTGTTCTAGATAACAGCCAGGAAGTGTTTGTGAGTGAAGAACCCTTCACATGAACACAGATACGAGCTCTCAAAGGGAGGAGTTTAGGAGTGAACACATCTTTCCTAGGGTCACCTGTCCATGACCAAAAAGCATCCTTAAATCTGTCTGCTGGACCACCTTTGACCTCAAGCTTTGCCAGACCCCAGCTTTTCCATATTAGCGCCTTAGCTACCAGATTTGGGGAGGGTTACAGCTATGTGGCCAATCACATTAATTCCGTATGCTCTCGAAATCCAACAAAACAAATGCATGTGGAGCTGTCATCAGACGATGTGTTCAGAAGAACTAAAAACCTAAAGAGAAAAATTATAGGTAATAAAAAAGCTCCTTGTCAGAAAAATGAGCAAACAAAACAAAACATAAGCATCCCAACAACAACATCGGCAGCAGGGGTTCATAATAACAATGAATCTAGTTCCTGGGAGGAAGGATGTCTTCACTTTGCCGGTCACATCAACAGATATTTTAGGGCAAAAGTAGCAGATACTGTTGAGGAGTCGCCACGTAGTCGAATTCAAGCTTCACAAACAGAAGCTCAGATGCTGAAATCTTCAGTGTTTTTGGACAGACCTCTTCTAGAAAGAGCCCAGGACTCAACGTCACCACCTCAGCCCAAATCCCCAGGCTTGTTTCACATGAGCAGCCTCACAACACGCTTCGGGGAAAATTACACATACATGGCCAACCACATCAACCGGTACTTCAAAGGATCTGCAGCAGCAGAGGAGGAAGAGTTGGACCGAGGTTTACCCGAACGCACAGGGACTCTGGAGAAACCTGTGTCCTTTTTTGAGAGTCTATTGAAACCGTCAACTATACCAAGTCTTGTGGGCAGTTGTCTGGGAATGGGCTCCAACAGCATTAGTGACCAGACTACAACTGATACCAAGATCCAAGAGACCATGCTGTATAAAAGAGTAAGTTCTGTGTTTTTTTATGAGTTTTATGTTATCATTTGACTCAAAATGAAAGTTTGTACCATTTCTACACTTTCAATAGCAGTAAATGATTGATTAGCAGTAAACTGTTTTCAAGGCTTTAGGTAGAAGGAAAGCAGAAGACATGACTAAAGTCCTTCTAAATAGCCTCCAGGATGCTATTGTGCCCTCATCCATCACTTCCTGTGTGGAGGAACTGAATGCTCATCTCATTAAGTACCCAGCATGCAAAGCTGTAGTCTGGCAGGTACAAAACACTCACACCCCTTCGCCAGATGTGCAGCTCTACTGCATACATTCAATTTTATATGTTACTTTGATGAAATATACTGTAGGAAAAAGCAGCACTGCAACTTCTTAGGAGGCGGCGGATTTTTTGGATGAATAAGCAACTTCAAGAAGCCATTAAAGAAACTCTGGCTCTGATTGGCTATGTAGATCCAGTCAAAGGTTGTGGGATCAGGGTGCTGTCCATTGATGGAGGCGGCACCAAGTATGAATCCACAAAAATCACTCATGTTTATTTAACAATCTGACAGGAATGTGTTTAAGCTAACATTGATTTGACTTACATCTGTTTTCTACATTACAGAGGTTTAGTTCCACTTCAGGTGTTAAAACAACTGGAGGCTCAAACAGGGAAACAAGTTCATCAGCTTTTTGACTATATTTGTGGAGTCAGCACAGGTAGCACTGCTAAACTGCATTTTTTTTCTGTTTATATTTAAATACTGGATAGCCATTAAGTCCCTAATGTATCTATTTATTATATACAGCCATTTCAAACGTATTTTTAGTTTTTCCGAATGTTTAGGATGATCATTTTTGTTTGTGAACTACAAACAATATTTCTCCCAAATTTCTAATTAAAAATATTTTGTTCTATTTGCAATTATTATTATTAAGAAATTAAACAGTAATATTTGCACATGTATGTTACATGATGTTATAACCTCAATTTTTATTACAGTTTTCATGTGTCTTGTCTTTCACGTTGCTGTTGAATGACTTAACGTCACTCCTGAGGTTTGATTTAGTTAAAATTCCACTGGACTGGAATGACCAAAATTTGGAATGGGCTCTTAATTTTTTCTGTGGCTGTATATCATGCATTTCCCATCTTTGTGTTTGTTGCCCAGGAGCTGTTCTGGCGTTCATGTTGGGTCTGGTTCGCATCTCTTTGGATGACTGTGAAGAGATGTATCATCGTTTTGGGTCAGATGTTTTTAGACAAAATCCACTCGTTGGTACTATGAAAATGGGCTGGACGCACTCTTACTACAACACAGAAACATGGGAGATGATCTTGAGGTTGGATTTAGACTCTGGAAGTAGAAAAACCCTAGATTATAAACTGCATTACTGAATTTAACTTTTCCTACATGTTCATTATAGGGAGAAAATGGGAGAGGAGATTTTGATTAAAACAGCCAGAGATGGACTGAGCCCAAAGGTAAAACGGTTATTTCTTTGGAATGGAAACATATATTTTCTAGAGGTTCTGACTTCAGTTCTCTTCTTGATCAGGTCTCTGCTGTAAGTGCAGTAGTGAACTGGGGGAAAAGTCCAAAAGCATTTATCTTCCGAAACTATAACCATGCACCAGGGATATTGAGTCGCTATGCTGGAGGATCAGGGTACCGGCTGTGGCAGGCTGTCCGGGCTTCATCTGCTGCTCCAGGCTATTTCCAAGAGTTCTCTCTTCATGGAGACATACACCAGGTCAGAATAATAAATGAATGCAACTCAAATGAACCCATTCAAATTCCATCACTCAGACTACTAGTGGTTTCATAGGTTGTATGGCGCTCATTTTCATCTTCCCTCTTCAGGATGGTGGTCTTATCGTCAATAACCCCTGTGCTCTGGCTGTCCATGAAAGCCGACTGCTGTGGCCCAATCAGCCCTTCCAGTGTGTGCTGTCATTAGGAACCGGTCGCTATGACAACACCAGAAGAGGGCCTGCAACATCCACAAGTCTGAGGGCCAAAATCAGCAACCTGATTTGCAGTGCCACTGATACTGAAGGTAAGTAAGGTATCCTGACTGGAAAGCTATAAGTAATTCAGTAAACTTTAAATTGATAAACTTTTTTCTATGAAAGAAATGTATACAGGTTTGGAACCTTTTGATAGAAAACAATGACAGGAATTTCATTTAAGGTGAATTTTCTCTTTTAATCATTGATTGTGTATATTGAAATGTTGACATTGTTCATATTTCAGGTGTACACACTCTTTTGGATGACCTCTTATCACCAAACGTGTATTTCCGCTTTAACCCAATGCTGAGTTTGGACGTGACACTGGATGAAAGCAGACCCGGAGTCCTTCAGCAGATGAGGGAGGACACACAGCTTTATTTGGACCGGAACCAACCCAAACTGGAGCGCTTATGCAAAGTGCTGATGACGGAGCGTACAGCCATCTGGAAAACCCGGGACTGGATCAGTGAGAAAGTGTGGGAGCTGCAGCATCGCTGGGCCTGAGAGTTAAAAGAAATCAAGTACATTGCATGGTCAAAGCACTTACAGGAAAATAAATGATCAATTATTAAATTCTTATTGGACACAAAAACTTTGTTGTATTTTGTAAAAACTTTAAATTGTATTAAATGTTCTGTTGTTTGTATTTAGTTTTCACGTTTGTGTAGTGTTAAAAAACAGGAACTGCTTTATGACCAGTCTTGTTTAAATTTTGCAAAATGGTCTACTCTATACAGATGACAGATGACAAAATCAAACCATTCTGCATGGGAAGTATAAGATATTATCTCAATACAAAGTATTGGTGCTTTTTTGTAAAATCATGCTTGGGAAATATTATTATTATTCATTGTGAATGCTGTATGAGCACTTTCACCTGTAAGTAGTAAATCAGTAAATTGTAAACGCTGATCTGCATGTTAATAATTACAGACTGATGTATTTATTTAGTACTGTTTTTAATTAGAGGTTTATGAAGAGAAATAAAATTAAACAGTTGGTAATCATGTTGAATGGAGTGTTGTTTTACTGTGATGAAGTGCAGAAGCTATGCAGTCAGCACTCATGTGACCAGTGGCGACCGGGACATCAGTAACCAGAGCGCAGTTTTTTTCTTGGACAACTGTGCGAAATTCTTTTTTAAATTTCATTGATTATTTTAGATTTAAAACAACCTGCACACATTTAAACAAACTGCTGGACTTTTTTGGGACAGTCTGAAATGGCTTGGGCATCGAGACCATGCAATAATGATGCATTTATAATTTGGAATTAATTTAAAATCTGCACAGGAGTTTTCCATCTGCACTTTCCACTGAGGTTATAATGGGTAAGAAATTAATATTTTTTATATTGTTTAAATATAAATGTTGTTTTGTATTTGTAAAGAAATATTACATTTACCATACGCTTTTATTCAAACGACTTACATTGCATTATCCTATACATTTGTTTCTAAGTATGTGCAATCCCCTGGGATCGAACCCACAACTTTGGCATTGTTATCACCATGCTGTTACCACTGAGCTACAGGAAAGCTTATGTATGTGTTTAGCAGTGACGTTCTTACAAAATCATCATTAAAATCCACAAAAAATATGCACTTATGCACTGTTTAGTATATTTTTTTGTGTTTTTAATAGATCTGTATGGATCGTAAGGAAGATTGTTATTTCACCATGACTCATGTGTAAAAACAGTAATGAGGTCATTGTCAGTTAAACAATGTGTGTGTGTACCATTATAATGTCATCTCACTTGTGATTCAGCTGCTTTGTGTGAACATTTTGTGAGGACAATGTCACTACAGACACATATCAATATTAACATGGCTTACCACTCATTTATAGTCGTTTTATGGATTATTTAAGTGATTGATTTTGGCATTCAACATAAGTGCCTGGTCAACCAAATAACTGTAAGTGTGATGACAAAACAATGTTTCGAAAAAATAATTTATCAATACAAACAGTCAAAAAAAGAAAATACATTTTAAAGAGAAACAAGCACCAAACATAACATTGCGTCTGAAAGCAAGGTTCAATTTTTTTAAACAAAATCCAAATCCTTGAGTTATAATTTGTTAAACTGATCTGAGCAAAATTCTGAATCTAAATCCACCATAAACATCTGCTGCAATGAATACAAGCAAGCTGTAGAGCCACTTCACGGTTGAACTGACTGTGTCAATGTGGACAAAGGTTTATATTGTCTCTTTCTGGAGGAAGAGCTTTATTCAGACTCGTGCCCTGATCTGTAGTTTGGTGCATGGCACTGCAGTGCTGATGATGTCATATGCACTGCTGAGGATACTGAAGGAATAGGGAACATGAGTAGAATTAGATCATATGCCTCTGTTGACTTATTAAGATGACTTAAGCAGTTTTTTGTTCTCTCATGACAGGCGATGTCTATTTAGCTAATGGTGTACAGTTTACGTACGACTTGTACAGTGAGATGTTCTTTATGTGTCCCTGGATGCTTGAGTGCTATTGTGGGATGGGAATGTGTTTCTGTGTTTGAGATCCTTTTTCCACCCACAGCTCCTAATTCAAGCTCTGCCCTCTGGGAGGTTGTGACATAGACTTCATTCATTACCTGTTCTGTTTCTCATCTGGACCATGATAACTCATGGCAATTCAAAGCATTTACCAAATGAAGTAAAAAGCAAGTTTCGCAAAAGATTTAATCATTTCTTTTTTCATTTTATGAAATGTTCAGATCACCAAAAAAACATTTAAATATTTTTTTCTGGTGAAGTCACAAGTCGCATGACCGCATTATAATTTTCTCAGAGAAACAAACATTTCATTCATTTCAGTTAGCTTAGTTTTTCAGGCCTGAACAATGAGGCCCACGCATTGATGTCATAAACAAAAGAATGCAAAATGTATTTGAGCTCAGTATGGGCTATTTATGGCATAAAGATGTTTGTTAATGTAAATATGGCATAATATAAAAACGATTAAAACAAAAACCTAATAACAAAATGACTGTTGTATCTGTTTATCATCACTTTACAATGTTTACTTAAAAAATAAAGCATTTGTCACACGACAGCTAGTCCTCTATCAAGTTGCATTCTGTTTAAAAAATGACACATCTATTTGCAAGCTGGTCAGATTTATAGGATGTTATTATGAGAGAGCGCGAGAGAGAGAGAGAGAGAGAGAGAGAGAGAGAGAGAGAGAGAGAGAGAGAGAGAGAGATCGCGCAAGAATGTACCAGTGAGAGGGGAGGGGGTGGAACATCATTCATGGTCAATGGGCAGTGTAGTCATATGGATTAAGACAATGAAGAGTAATGAAGAAGTATACTTTACGGACAACATCTGCTGAGATATTATACTGTTTTTTGGATTTTTGGATTTTGGAGTGCATTCAGTTTTTGGAATACAGTAAAATTATGACAGTTCACTTCGCCATAAGTAGGAAAAAAACTGCAGGTCATATATAAAAGGTAACCAAATCCAGATGTGTTAGGTATACAAAAGTGTTTTGTTTTCCGTAATATGTAATTGTGTAATTGTAAACTATATTTAACATCAAATGTTCAGTAGCATTTTGTTTTCTTTTAGCATTGTGAAATGACCTGCTGACACAAATAGAGAAGAATTTGTGCATCCTGGATCCTACAGTACTTCTGGTGAGTCAGTTTCTGTGAATGTTTACTGCAAATGCCAGTTTTGGAAGATCTTTATTTGATCAAACCAAATATTGAAGAGTTTGGTTCCAAAATGTGAACTCCATTTTTAAAATCTTTTTTTTAATTCATGTTTTTTATTATGTTATCATGTTTTTATTGTGTTGTATTGTGTTAGTCAGCTATATATTTTTAGTTATTATGCCTTAAATCAAAACAAACCAACTGCAGTTTGATTGATATTAATTGGAATGCACAATAAAAAACAGGATTTTTGAAAAGTAAAAGAGAAATGAAAGTTATCTCATTTTGGAACCAAACTCTTGTAACAATGTATACGCAAGACATTTTGTTTTGAATATGTTCATAAATATATGTAATATATTAATTAAAGCCTTTTCACGGTAAAAAAGTAAACAGACAAATTAGAAGGCTATTTTAGAAACAGAGCCTGTATATTGAACTGAATTTCTCTTTTCTGGGCAGTGGCGGAGCCAGAGTTTTATATATGGGGTGGCCAGGGGGTGGCCAAGGCTACTTAAGGTGGTCCACAGACCATGACAGAAAATTAGTGTGTAACCCTGACCTGACATCGAATTATCATAAATAAATCCTAGGATTGCTGATTAGCAGTACAAGTGATAAATTATTTCTCAGAGTTCCTCAATCTGTGTCACAAATGTGACAAATGTAGCCTAAAACAATTGCTCAACGTAACAAGATTAATGTAGTTCTAATTTCTTTCATTTCTTATGTGATAACTAACGGTCCGATTGCAAACTGGGTCCACACTACGTAATTAAGCAGATTTAGGGTAATTTCCACATTGCCCATTGTTGCTATTGGTGTACACAGGATCTAAGTAATGGTAGCCTATTTATATTCTGCAATTGAGAATGTGAAGCTACGTCATGCCATGTTGAATGTTGCGCCATCTTGGGAGGATATTTGCTAGTGAGTTCAATGCAGTGTTTTGTTTTTCTTGTTTGATTAGGAAATATAACTATGTTAGGTCGGTCTTGCTGTGTTAAAAACTGTAATAGCATTACACAGTGTGGTTCAGGAAGAGCCCATGGTTCTTTCACTTTCAATTTCTCCATATATCAAACAAAACAAGTAACTGTAAATATAAAAACAATAATAGCAGTGGCGTATGATCCTCCCAAGATGACGGCGCCAATGTAACATGCAACATAGGGAGTGACGTCAGCTTCACATTCTCTACACCTCAGATGCTATCCATTACAGAGATGATGGCGTTGAAATGTTGGAGGGTTCCAGTTTTTCTAACTATTCTACAGCAGACATGGATTTTAGCTGTGGAAATACCACCTGATGGTGAGGCACAACGTTGTGTAAATGATCTGCAGATATCCTAAAATTTACTGTACGTGACATAACTTTCATACACTGTCCTTTCAGTTTTCTAAGGCGTTGTTTTTACATGTCTACCCCACAGTCAGACAGCCTCCAATGATCATTAAACAAAGTGTTCAAGACTATATTGTAGATCCAGTTGACCCTATAATAGTGGAGTGCGAGGCAACAGGCAACCCTCCTCCAGTGTAAGTAGCTGACACTTTATCCATGTATGTGTATGATATGTGTGTACAGAATTCATTTAAGATTACCTTGTACAGTTGTCTAGATGATGTTCTCACAGCATAACACAAAAGGAATATAATCTCCGCATTGCAGTTTCACATGGACACGTGATGGGGTCTACCTGAACGTAGCGCGGGATCCCCAGGTCAGCATGAGAAGACGTTCTGGCACGTTGGAGATTTTCTTCTGGGGTCGTCCAGCAGACTACGAGGGCGTGTATCAGTGCACTGCAACGAATGAGTTTGGCTCTGCTTTGTCCAGTCACATCCTTCTGCGTGTCTCCAGTAAGAATTTACGCTGCAACTATTATAGAGTACCGCAGGGATGACATATTTTTGTAGGCCAGCTCGGAAGTTAGCGCCGCATTGGTTACCTCGACTGAAAGTTTATGCATTTTTCCCAATGACTTTTGGAAGATCGCAAAAAATAGGCTCTGTGATTAACAAAGGTTTATGATGTTTACATGTTTTGCCTTTCAAGATAATCTTTACAAATTAACACAACATTTGTTACTTTTGAAGCCTAAATGCAATCACCAGGTGTAAATAGCTAACATGATGCTTTAAACAGACACCACCACCAAACATCTTTATTAGAAACATGTTCCCTGGTAAGTAATTACTCCGTGAATGAATCCCCATCCACGTTTTTAAAAATTTGTGCCCATGTTGCATTATTTGTGAGCTTTGTATGCGCGATGACGTCTAACGTCCCCGCCAAAGGATGTAGTCGCTTTTAGCAACTTGTCAGCAACCACCGTTTTTATGACACAATAAAAATCACAAGCGGATTATAACTGGTGTGTTTTACAGTATGTCATAGATAAAACGTGAAAATATTTTGAGGTTTTGTTAACCACAGATCTTATTTTTAAAAAATCTTATTTTTCTTATTTAAAAGATCCTATTTAAAAAAAAAACATTCAAAAAACCCATAGACTTTGGGGCGATGGAACCGGAAGTGCTAAAATGGTAACTCGCTTCAAAGGTTTGCATTCAAAAATACATAATCTCTGCTGTCTATTGAACTGCATTTAGTTTGTAGATCTTTTAATGTGAGATTGTTGCCATCCTGTGAACAGAGGCCCGCACATGGCTAAAGGAATATCTGGAGCCAGTCTCGGTGGTGGTTGGACTTCCTCTTATCCTACCATGCAATCCACCTGAAGGTCCTCCAAAACCGGACACCTTCTGGCTGAACAGCAGTGAGTATTTTGTTTAGTCATTGGTTAGTGGTGCTTCACTGGTCATTAGCTGGCCCAGGCCTGTCATTGACTGTCCAAAAACCTAGTGTTCCAAAACATCCAGGTGGATTTTCTATGTTTGTAAGTGTTTTATGTAAAGATTTGTAAAGGTACAACTGTATCTTTTTGTCCAAAGCTATGACACCAATCCGTCAGGATCGCAGAGTGTCGAAGGCAGAGAATGGAGATCTGTACTTCTCCAGTATAGTAGCAGAAGATGCTAATACTAACTACGTCTGTGTTGCACGTTTCCGCTTCACGAACACCATCCAGCAGAAACCACCGCTCATCCTACAGGTGCTCACAGGTCTGTTAGCTATTTTATGATCCAGCTGAAATATGACTTTGTGCTCTGTTGGCCTAATTATTTTCCTTTTGCCTATGGTTGTGTGAGTTCAGTTGCGGAAGAACCATGATTAAACCCATCTAACAGTCTAATACAGTGGTGAGTTAGGACTCTTATTACAAAATGACTTTTTGGAAACACTCAACAAGCTGCTACTAAACTACTAATCTATTGCCTTGATAGTTTGTGAGTGTTATTCATTTAATGAAGTGTTACTGTATGTCGGTGTAGCTCGCATGGCGGCCCACACAGCACCCAAGTTTCTGAAACCCAAAGGAACTATGAGCACAATAATTGCAATGCTGGGGGAAGAACTCATTTTGGAGTGTTTCGCTGCTGGAGTGTGAGTTTTAGAAACAGTTTGATGAAAAACCTTAAATATATCTTGAAATTCATGATGTCAGAGCTTTTAAACCCCAACCATTTACATTAATATTTCAGAATTTTTTTATTTATTTTATATTACAGTCCGACTCCCACCATCAAATGGACTAAGAATTGGGAGGAGCTGTCCATGGCAGGGAAGAAGTTGGAGAACTTCAACAAAACGCTCAGAATAAAGAAGATCAACATGGATGATGGAGGAGATTACATCTGCACCGCTTCCAACAGAATGGGCAGTCTGGACCACGTCATCACTGTCAGGGTCAAATGTAGAATACTCAGTTACTTTTTCACTGTTGTTCAGTATGTAAATAATGTGTGCTGCTATTCTACAAAATGTGGAAAGCTAAATATCCTTTCATCCGTCAGCGGTTCCGTTTTGGTTGGATAAACCCGAGAGTCTCGTGTTGTCTCGTGATGACAGTGGCAGTATAGTTTGTACAGCCGATGGTATTCCTCGACCTCAGATACAGTGGATGGTTAATGGAGAGCCTATCAATGGTGAGAAAGACAACAGTTTCATGACCAACCAGATGGACGGCAAAGCTCTTTAACACACCCTTTGATTCTGTGTTTTTACTTCAGAGGCCCCCAGGAGTCCCGGCAGACAGGTCTCAAGAGATACTTTGACGTTCCGCTCTGTGGTTCCTGATAGCGCTGCAGTGTTCCAGTGCAATGCTTCTAACCCGTATGGTTACATCATGGCAAATGCTTTTCTGGCTGTGATGGGTAAGAGCTATTAAATTAATCTATATATATAGCATGGGCCTAACTAGTGTATTTATGTAACTGACTGTTGTGTGTAGATATGAAACCACGTCTGTTGGGACACAGAGATGAACTTGTTAAATCAACAGAAGGCAATCATACTCATTTAGACTGCCCGTATTTTGGCTCTCCTAAGCCTGAGCTACGATGGTAACTATTATTCTTGTATTTCATATAATTTTTTGTATTACACAATATCAAATATTTAAAATTTAAAGGTTCAGATGACATAATTCCCTTCTCCATGTGTTTTTGTATAGGTCAAAGGGTGGAATAGGTGCGTTGGGAGGAGGTCATTATAGAGTTCTTCCAAACGGTACACTTGAGATCAGAAACACAAAGATACAAGACCAGGGAACCTATGTGTGCGTTGCGAGCAACGTCATTGGACGAGATGAGAGAGAGGTTCAACTAGAGGTCAAAGGTTAGTCTCTGGAGCTCATCCTTCTTTTTAAATGTCAGCCATACATTTGGATGTTGGTGTCATTTATTCTGTAATTATAGACAAAAATTGTGGGTAAAAGGGAAGGTTTTACATTTTGTTTTATAGTTTTTCATTCTGTTTAATCAAATATGCAAATCTAAGACAAAATAGGTTTTAATTTAAAAATAAGACTAAATAAGTTTGCATGTAGACGGTTTCAGCAGCAACAACATAAAAAAAACTTTATGTGGCCCAAACTTAACCTCCGCAAAGAATCAATAACTGTTGAGTAGATTTTGTCTATTTTAATACAATGAATTTACAATAAAATATGAATATATATTAATATTAATATTAAGTTAATATAACTATTGGGACTAATTGTTATATTATAACCAAACACAGACCAGAAGTTAACTTCAGGCCAGGTGCCTGCCTCCGATAAAACTGTCTATATAATGGGCTAGTTGCACAAGATGGCGCCGGTGAGTTTTTGCAATGCCAGGGTCGTCAAACTAATTTCCGGACGTATAACACTATTGAATTGTTTTGGCTTAACGAAATGCTCAGCAATGTAAAGAGGATCTGTCATATCGCTAATAAATGACTTTTTTTTATCTAAAAAACACCCATATTTGCCGGGCCAAAATCTTCCTTTTCCCATACAGTGTTACGACCAGACGTTAGTCTGCCGACCCTGGTGTCCCAAAAGCTCACGGGCACCATCTTGTGCAACTAGCAAATTTGAGATTTTCTATATTGCATATTATCTTTAATTATATAAACCTGTTTTTTTTTGTAGAGCCCATCAAAATCATTCGTGCCCCACGCAATACTGAAGTCATAAGAGGAAGTCTCGCTCGCTTCGACTGCAAAATTAATTTTGACCAGACTCTGGAAATAACCCTTACTTGGCTTAAGGACAAAAAGTTCTTGATCTTAGGAAGGAGGTAAACATAAATCTCATCTCCGCTATTAGACCTTGCTACTGTCCTGGCTGAGGTGTCATTAGTGCTATATTGTTGAATGTGTGTGTGTTGTAGGATGACAAAGGATGAAGATTCTCTGAGTATTGCTGATGTGAACAGAAGGGATGAAGGCGTGTACACCTGCAGAGTTAAAAGTGAACTGGAGGAGGTCACTGGCTCTGCCAAACTTATCGTGATGGGTACAAGCACATACACTCGCATCTTGTGTACGTTAGCTGTGCATATATTTCTAAAAATGCATATGTATTTGTGTGTATATCATTTTGCTTTCAGACCGTCCAGACCCCCCCACTGATTTAGAGATCTCTGACCCAACAGAGAGGAGCGTTAGACTTACCTGGATACCAGGACTGAGCAACCACAGTCCTATAAAAGGTACACATTACACAGATTCGCCTAAATGAGATATCCAGAAAGAAATCATAAATCCGTACAATGTCATTTTGAATGCACTTTCTTTGTAGAATACTTGGTTCAGTATACAGAAGATCTCCTTGCTGACTATTGGCTGATCCCCAGTGGCTGGCAGAACCTGACCAGTTACCCTGGCAACCTGATCTCTGTTGTTTTACAACTAACACCATTTGTGGAATATCGCTTCCGGGTCATCGCTATAAATGGCATTGGCCCCAGTAAACCCAGCTGGGCGTCTGCGTACTACCAGACCGGTGGAGCAGGTATAATATATAATGGATCTACAACGTAATAGTACACATACTATGCATGTTTGTGTAAACTGTGCATTATAGATGTTATATTATTTTATTTATTTATTTAAATTAAATAATAATAAAAGTAATAATATATATTTTTCTTTATATGTATACTTAATTTATTATTGAAATAAAAAG
Organism: Triplophysa rosa; assembly: GCF_024868665.1. Taxonomy (NCBI): domain Eukaryota; kingdom Metazoa; phylum Chordata; class Actinopteri; order Cypriniformes; family Nemacheilidae; genus Triplophysa; species Triplophysa rosa. Next base: position 42,412 of record NW_026634371.1, read on the forward strand.
TATGCAATACATTTTTTAAATATTTAATTTACTTATTATAGTTTTCTTATAAAAGATATGTACAGTATTCTTATATATCTTAAATGTCTTATATAATTGATTTTTTATTCCTTTAGTGCCTGATGCCATCCCACGAAACATTAAAGGACTGGGCAGTGGTGTGTTCAGAAATAACATGGAAATAAGCTGGGAGGTGATGAATAGATGATTCACAGACCCATTAATTTAACCATTTTTGATTTTATTACTTTAAAGATCTCACCTGCTTTACTTAATATGTTTGAAACATTTAAGGACAGGCTGCTTAACCCATATTCATTACAAACTGTCTGAAGTTCATAATTCTTCTTTAACAGTATCAGATTAGTTGATTCTTTCAGTTTTTCCTTTAAGTTTGTATTCCTTAACATGAATTCTGTGATTTATACTAACTGTGATGTTTTTGTCCCTTTCGAAGCCACTGGAGTACAGAGAATGGAATGGTCCGAAACTGGGCTACATGGTTTGGTGGAGACGGCGGGATTCCAGGGAGGAGTGGAAGAACTACACAACATATTGGTGGTGTAGCTACATCATCTATGACACGGACACCTTCACGCCCTATGAGATTAAAGTTCAGGCCATCAACTTCTTTGGCTATGGCCCGGAATCCCCTATCGTCATCGGCTACTCTGGGGAGGACCGTAAGTTTCATCTTATTTATGCTTTCAAAACACTACCTCATGTCGATAGTCAGGCTCACACTATTGATTGAGTTAGTGTCCCTGTGTCTGCCACTTATGAAAGAAATACATCAGTGCATCACTGCTATCCAAACCTTGTGCTTTTTTAAAGGCCCTGTTGCAGCTCCATCTGATCTAAGGGTAGAAGACATAGAGAGCACAAAGTTGACAGTCCATTGGGAACCAGTGGCACGAGCCGACGTCATGGGTGATATAAAAGAGTACAAGGTAAGACTTTTATAACAATAATGTCATTTTAAGTCATTGAAATAATAATAATCTATGCACTGTAAGTAAGCTGAAATTTATCCATGCAATAAATAATATAAGCCACTGAAGGAGCTGTATTTGATTTCCCAGGTGTACTATTGGAGAGAAAGCAGCCGTCTGCCCTCGCACACTGTGATCAGAAGAATTAAAACCAAGAGTTTTAAAGCTAATGGACCTCGCCTTTCTGGAACATTGACTGGTTTGGTTTCTTATAGTAACTACAGGATGCATATGGTAGTGGCTAATAACCGCTACGAGGGTCCACCAAGCAACACTATTGAATTTCAGACGCCTGAAGGAGGTATTAACATAGAAAATGTTGACAAATTTGACAAAATATATAGGTGTGGCTGTGAACAAATGTGTTTACTTTCTGCCGCAGTGCCATCGATTCCCAGATCATTCAGAATCATGCACAGGCACTATGACACTATTTATCTAGACTGGGAAGAACCTGCAGAACCCAACGGGATCCTGACCGGATATATTCTCAAATACCAGACCCGTAAGTGTTGCACATTTGCGCGGCTTTAGCTAGCAATTTCCCCCGCAGAATTGTTTTCACACAAATGAACATACTGTACTCTCTGAAAAAGATTGTGATGAGATTTCTTCTTTAGTGAACATCACCCTTGGGGACAGAATCCAGGTGGAAGACATTCCTCCAAACATCACCTATTTCTCTCTCCGTCGATTCGATCGATACACACGATACAAGTTTTCACTGGCAGCTCAAACGGAGGTTGGAGTCGGGGAGGCGTTCACGGAAGAATCGCCGCATTTTACGACTGAGGGTAAATGTGGACGGTCATACTATAAGATCAAAGGAGAAACTTTGTTAAAATGATTTTTAGCTCTTAAACCTGTCTGTGTCCGAGAGCAGAACATACTCGGGATCAAGTGGACATTGTAACGCAGGGCTGGTTCATTGGCTTGATGTGTGCCGTTGCTCTGCTGGTTCTCATCATGCTTATAGTGTTTTTCATCAAGAGAAGCCGTGGAGGAAAGTACGCAGGTGCAGTCTGAATTATATAATAGCTTTAACAAAGCCACCAGTTAGACTGATGGTATTATTGTGAAAGACAATTAAATGTTCTTTTTTTGTGTGTTTAAAGTGCGGGACAAAAAAGATTTTGCATTGGAGCCAATGGATGATAGAGAGAATGGAACATTTGATTACAGGTAACTGTTTAATAAAAAACTCTGTGTAAGGTGACAAAACTGAAGACAAAACCCCAGGACTGAGGTTGATATTATCAATGTTAAAGATCGTGGATCGACACAGTTTCTGCCAATCTCATATTAATCTTGAGTGCCTTTACAGTAGTATTGCATACGTCGTATCTTCGAAGAGTATTTAGTTTGATCAAATTTATAAAAGAGAGATACAGCTGTACGATTATTTCCAGAAAAACACGAGCTGCTAGAGATGGGACTAGTGAGGAGAGTGGGATGGAACTAACGTTACAGCACGAGCAAGCAACACATCATACCTTCGTGTTTTGTACATTATGCACGTATGCGCCGATTGCCAACAAAACACAGATGTATGACTTAGTTCGACTTACCGCGTGCAGTTCATGTCCTGCAGTTTGGCCAATAAAAGGAATAGGATCCCTTTGATGACACAGGGATCCAGAATTAGAAAAAAACTTTCCGAAACAAGTCGGAGTGCTGGAGGAATGTATCAAGTACAGAAATACTACTTCATACATCCAACTCGTTTTTAATAAGTTGACCATGTGACCAAGCCAGCATGTTTAACAGTGTAAAGATGTCAGAATGTATGACATAGCATGATAGCGCCACTTTAAACGAATACTCATATTTACTACAGGCAAAGGTTTTAGGTGATTTACATACTTAAAACAGTTTATGAAATACACTAGGGATGTAAAATTAATCTTGTCATTTACATCATAATTATCATATTAGCACAGGATGATTTGGAGTATACACTGTACGCCACAATAATTTTCCCTCTTTCCCTTTCCAATTCATCCATTTATTCATCATCATTCATACACCATCTCTTTTATTTTTTACTCCATGTGTTTTGCGATTGGACCACTGAAGGTCTCTTGAGAGGTATGATACATGTCATGCATAACACATGTTAAATTAAATTGTGTGTTTGTTTGCCTGCAATACGTAACATTTTAACCGCAAGGGATATTCTAGTCTCTTAAGATTAAGCTTTTAAGCAATCAAGCTTATTTGGTAAGATTATATTGAATAAGATGCTTTGTCCAACAAAACATTACATTTCTTGTAATTTTTTTACTTTGATATCTACTGCAGGATAACACGAGTGTCCACCCTGCCCTACACCAGACGGTATTTATTTCACAAAACTCATTTCATTTCTTTATGTTAAAGGTATAGTTCACCCAAAAATGAAAATTCTGTCATCATTTACTCACCCTCAAATTGTTCCAAATACATTTCTTTGTTCTGATAAACACAGATAAAGATATTTGGAAGAATGCTTGTAACCAAACAGTTCTTGGCCACCATTGACTACCATAGTAGGAAAAATTGCTTCATAAATTTCTTTGTTCTGTTGAACACAATAGAAGATATTTTGAAGAATGAATGAACGCAAACAGTTCAGGGGCACTTTTGACTACCATTGTCATTTTTTCTACTATGGCAGTCAATGGTGGCCAAGAACTGTTTGGTTACAAGCATTCTTCCAATTATCTTTCTCTGTGTTCATCAGAACAAAGAAATGTTTACAGACTTGGAACAACTGAGTAAATTATCCAATAAAGATTTTTTAACAGAGTTCTCAGATTTTTTATCTATTTTGGCTACAACAGCTGATAATTTTCTGCTTTTAGGTGATTTCAATGTACATGTGTGCTGTCCGCAAAAGCCACTTGTAAGAGAGTTTACTCAACTTTTAGATTCCTTCAGCCTTACACAATTTATTTCTGTCCCACACATATGCAGGGCCATACACTTGACCTTGTTATGTCATCAGGTTTTCCTATAACAAACATTGAGGTCCGTGATGCTGGGCTGTCTGATCACCTGCCAATAATATTTGAATGTTCTATTGCTGTTTTAAAACCCGAGAGCAGGCCTTCTACATATCTGTCCAGAGTTATTAACTGGAAACGCCGCGCTTTTAAAAAAAGCCATCAGCTGACGTTTTTTTTTCCGCGCTCTGCGCTAGTGCTATGCGTTTTTTTCACGCTCAGCGCCGGCGTTCGACCGAGCGCCCTGAGTTGAAAAATGCTCAACTTTGGACAGAACGCTGCACCTGCAGCGGGCGATTTCAGCCGAGCTCCTGCCGTTTTCAGCCGCATAAATGCGCCTCGGTGGACACAGCCCCTTAGAGTGGTTTGAATCCTATTTTACTTCGAGGAGTTTCTCTGTGGAGTTAGGTCAGTCTCATTCATCACCTGTTTTGGTTACTGGTAGGGTACCGCAGGGCTCCATTTTGGGTCCAATTTTGTTTGCTTTATATATGCTCCCTCTTCATTACATTTTTGAGTTTCACAAGGTTCCATATCACATTTATGCGGATGATACCCAATTGTACATGTCAATTAAACCTGGGTCAAAGTCCTTATTCGGCTTGCTTGCTTGCGTAAACGACATCAAAAGCTGGATGGGTGATAATTTTCTTCTGTTAAATGAGAACAAGACTGAAGTCATTTTATTTGGCTCCCCTCATTTGGTCAACGCCCTGTCCTCTAGTTTAGGACCCTTGCAAGCAAATATCCGTACTCATGTAAAGAACTTGGGTGTTGTTTTCGATTCAGAGTTAAAATTCAACAAGCAAATAAACTCTGTTATGAGTGCTAGTTTTTTCCAACTTAGGGGTTTACGTAAACTGAAATCTTTTCTATCTTTTGGTGATTTAGAGACAGTTATTCATGCCTTCATTTCTACAAGGCTTGGTTATTGTAATGCTCTGTATGCTGGTGTCAACCAGTTTTCCCTTTCACGTTTACAACTGGTTCAAAATGCTGCAGCCCGTTTCTTAATGGGGAAGAAGAAGCGGGAGCATATCACCCCTATTTTAGTACATCTGCATTGGCTACCAGTTAAATATAGAATTGAGTACAAGGTTTTAACTCTTGTATTTAAAGCTTTGCATGGTTTGGTTCCAGTTTATATCTCAGACCTTATTTGTCCATACTCACCTTGGAGATCTCTTAGATCTTCCTCTGAAAATCTATTAACTGTCCCTTTGTCTCGTTTGAAATCTAAAGGTGATAGAGCATTTTTTGTTTTTGCCCCTAAGCTGTGGAACTCTTTACCTCAATCTGTTAGGTTTTCATCTTCCTTATCTGGATTCAAATCCTTATTGAAAACGTATCTTTTTTCTCAGGCCTTTTCATAGTTGTTGGATATGTTGGTCTTAGTGAGTTAATTTTCTCGCTTCTTTTTTTACCTGGTTTAATGTTGTTTCTTTTTAAATTTTTGTTTTCCTGTATTTTTATTTTATCATTGTAGTATGTTACTGTGAAGCACTTTGGTCAGCATTTAATGTTGTTAAAGGTGCTATATAAATAAAAATGACCTTGACCTAAATTATGACAGAATCTTTATTTTTGTATGAACTGTCCCTTTAAAACCTGTTTTAACCTGCAATTTATGAAATGAGTTTATGCTGTGTTTGTCTTGCTAAACTGGTAAAGCATATCAAAAGCAAGGTTGTGGGTTCAATACATAGAAAACACATTTTCTATGGATAAATGTAATCAGTGTGATATGTGTTTTTCTATTCATATTAATCAGAGAGGAGGAACTTCGTCAGGGGCGCGGTGCAGTAGAGCACATTGACAGGAGGACAAACAGTGATGACAGTCTGATGGAGTATGGAGAGGGGGATGAGATCGAGTTCAATGAGGACGGCTCTTTTATTGGAGAGTACACGGGCATCAGCAAGAGGAACATTGATAGGAGCCCATACCATGACAGCTCTGAGCCCACTTCTCCTGTGGCCATCTACTCTTTTGCCTAGAGCTAATGTTTTAAATACACCCCATTATACAGACTGAGTTGAGCTCAAAGTACAGAACTGATAGTAACTATGCTTCATGTTACCTGTCTTAAATGAAGTATAGCTACATCACAGGTATTTGGGCATTAAGCTGAGGTTTTTTTCTGGGGGTTCACAAGCACCAATCAGATTTGTTTGTCAAATCCACAAATCATGTTGAGAGGAAGCCAGACAAGGATGTCCTGATGAGTTTATCATGTTGATAAGAAGACATAAGAGGTTTGGCTGATGATAGCTGAACAAACTCAAAATAACATTCAGGGTCGATTCACACAGGTTTACTCAACACAGGTATCTGAAGACATAAGTAACTTCCACAATGCTTTGTTACATAAGCAGTGTTTAACATCACATAGAGTTGTTACTAATGCTTGTTTGTTTTTATTATTACAAAATGTCATGTGTTAATTACATGTGAAAATGTTGGAATACAGACTGAACATTCTCAAACAAAATACAGTATAAGCTAAAGCTGCTGATTGTTACACTAATCTGATGTGTACAACATTGTATGTTTATCTATCATACTGTGTAGCTGTTTTAGTGCTTCAGTCATTAAAATGCATAAACTGAATCAATGACGTATCATAAGTATATTAAAGGAGTAGTTCATTTCAAAATTTGCCCATTCACTTTCCATAGTAATTTGTGACAGTACTGAAGTAACACAAGCTGCGCGGAACCAGATCAAGCGAGCAAGCAATGAACATGCCGTTAAAGAAAGCAAAATGTTGTGCAGTGCCTGGTTGTGGAAGAAGACAGTCGCTGCATAACCTTCCTTCGGATTCCGACATTAGTAACGCGTGGTTGAAGCTTATTTTTAAAGACGTTCCAGCTGACGTGGGTAAAACTTTGAGCATTTGTTCGCTTCAATTCACCGCGGATTCCTTTGTGAACAATGCCCAGGTCGACGCTGGATTTGCGGAGAGACTAAAATTAAAAAGCAGTGCTGTTCCGTCAGTATTGGATCTGACAGGAATGGTGCAGTAATCTTATGTGAGTAAAACATATTTGTACTATGCGTCACGATCCCAGTCCGTGTTTCCCCTGTATTGGTGAACTTTCTGTTACTTCCTGTTCTGTGCCATGTTTTGTAGTCCTTTGTAGTTTTTAGTGTTAATTAGTTCCTCCAGGTGTGTCTTGTTATCTTGTTAGTTTCTATGTATTTAAGCCCTAGTGTTTCCTTTGTTTGGTGTCGGTCTTTGTTTCATGCTTTGTTTTTGTGCCTCCTTCGGTCTGTGGATTACCTTGGTTTGTTTTATCTTGTATTATTTTCATTATATATACACTGCACTTGGATCCGCTTCTCTGCCTGGATTACTCATCATTACAGAGATCGCTTGATATGTCCTGATAATGTGTAACTTTACGTTACGTGTCTAACCAAATTCACAGAAGGCTCGAACTAAGTTTACCATGCAAACTGCTATCCAATCATAGCAGTGGGCATTTACTTCCAAGTCTTCAATGCGGCACGCCCATTAAAACCCGTTTGTCGAGCCAGCCTCAAAACCCGGGTAGAAAATAGCCTATTACTTATTGGTTTTTATGTTTTTGAATGTAAAAAAACATGCGATGTCATAAGTAGACCTCATACAACAGTATAAAACAATAAAAAAGGCCAGTTCATGACACCTTTAAAGTGGACTATATTTGGTGTTGGGTTTTGTAACATTTACATTATGTTGATTCGTTGAGTATGGGGGAAAACAAAAAAGAAAAGAAAATATAATGAGGTGAACTAATGTAGGGAATAGGGAATGAGGGTATAGTGGGTGATTTCGGACACAGCCACAGAAAGGTTTTTTACATTTAGTCATTTAGCAGACGCTTTTATCCAAAGCGACTTACAGAGAGTTCAGGGAGCAATAAGCGATATGTCATACAGGAGCAATAATACAATAGGTGAGTAGTTCTGTCTTGGCAGGGTTCAGCTGGAGGTGATGCTCTTTCATCCAAGCTGATGTCTTCTAGACAGGCTGTAATGCAAGCTGCTACAGTGGTTTTGACAACAGTAACACAATCAAATATATTTCTGTTATATGCTTGTAAGATTTTGACATTTGGATCTTTCTGTGTTTGGATCCTCCTTCAATAATTAGTTGCCAATTAGTGAAGTGAAAGTGACCTATTAGTCAGATATGGTGACCCATACCCGAAATGTGACCTCTGCATTTAACCCATCCAGAGAGTAGTGAACACACGCACAGCAAGTGGTGAACACACATACACCCAGAGCAGTGGGCAGCTATCACTGCAGCGCCCGGGCACCTCAGTCTTTACCCGACGGCCCTGAGGATCGAACCGGCAACCTTCTGGTCGCGAGTCCGACTCTCTAACCATTAGGCCACGACTAATGTATAGTTATATCAAGCTCAAAGTGAACAATTTATTTAGTGCAGAACAGGGCGTTCCTGAAACTGCTTTAAGCAATCACCTTGATTTAATCACAGAGAGATTCAATCACAGACAGCATAATATCCTTTGTTGCAGAGTTCAATAAAACAATCTGATAGTATCTTAAGCAGTCAATCTGGGTAGGTTACATTCCAATATCATATTACAGAGTTCAGCACATTCTACAACAGGGCTAGTCAACTGGCGGCCCGGCAATCATCTTAACATGGCCCTCCTTAACATTTCAAATAAATGGAGAGACTTTAAGTGCTTTAAGAAATGTACGTCCTGAGACCAGTGTTGCCAACTTGGCGACTTTGTCATTAGGTTTTAGCAAGTTTTCAGACCCCTTTAGCGACTTATTTTTCAAAAAGCGACTAGCGACAAATATAGCTACTTCAAAACAGTCTGCTTCACTTCTACTGCCCCGCGAGAGCGAGTTTTTGCCTTCCTGGCGCAGCACCGCCTATCTCTGTCTACTCTGTTCTGTGAGCGGCACGGAGGAGCAGCACATTCAGTTCAGACTGCACTGACGCATGAATGAGATATGCATGTACAAAAAGTGTTTCCAAGAACTAATCACTTATTGACCTTGTTTGAGCAATTATGATTTAAAACGTGATGACTGTATGGATGCATAAACATGAACACAGACGAATTTTAGCTGTTCAACGAAAGTGACTGCTGGTGTGTAGTTTTAAGTGGTCGCGTTCACTCACTATTCACGTAAAAATATATGTAATTAAGAACCTATTTATTGTGCATTTGGGTGTATTGTTTAATATAATACTGTATACGACAGCTCAGAGAGTAGAGATATGAAGCAGACCTGAAGCGCTTAGCTTGCCTGATACTTCGTGATGACGTCACTATGCAAATTAGCGATTTAGACATTTAGCGACTTTTTGGGCAGGCTTTAGCTACTTCCCATTGAAAATAGTTGGCAACACTGTCTGAGACTCCACATCATTAAAAGTAGGAATGTAGGAATGTAGCGAGAATCCGCGCCTTTCTTATCTTTTCTTTTACCTCTTTTACATTTTCACTCATTGGAGCCAGTAAGAATGTTGCTCTCAATGCTGTAGAATGTGGCTGCAGGGACGTCCAAGCTGAGATAGCTGCGCCTGGTCGTAGTTTTAGATGGTGCAACAGGTGTACATATTTTTCACAAGTCTGGACGTAGTTAAGTCCGACATTGGGCTTACAACCAACTTTTTTACGTCCAGTGGGGTTTATGAACAGGCTAGACAGATGTTTTACCTCTGTCCCCTGAAACCATCCGGACTCACAATGAACAAACATCTCGGGCAATAGTGGTTGATCACTACCCCTGTGATCTTTAGAAGGGCAAATGGTGCCTTTTGGGGAAGAAAGTGGGGGTTGTGACACAGCAATACATTTGTTATTTTTCCCAACCCTATAATCCCCCTTTGACACTGTGGGCCACACAAAAGGAGATTCATGGTGACACAGTCCATAAGAATATGCTTTCAGTTGTGTGCAGGTGTCATCTTCAGACTTCTGATCCAAATTTGAAGTCTCTTTTGTCCTTTCAGCCCTGCGTGAGAGGGCTTCATTGAATGGTGTTGCACCTTTATTTGATATGCAAACTTCGATCGAATACTTCATACCTCCACAAGAACAGGCTCTGAAGGGAGAGAAGAATTTTGTCCCTCTTGAAGCAGCACAAGATATGAGAAGGGATCCTGTGATTCAAATATAGGGCACAACAAACAGCAAAAGCATACATGTGGCAGTTATAATTGATGTTTGTAGCAGTCAAATTAAAGTGGTCTTCAGCATTAAGTCCCTACTAAATACATTAGCACATGGTCAAGGTTAGAATGAGAGAAAACTTTAAAAGCACTTACATTGATTTTGGAATCAACTAAACATATTGCACTTAAAAACACAACAAATGTTTTTTCTTAACACCCTCCTATGAGAATGAGAGAAAACTTTAAATGCTCTTACGTTGTTTTTGGAATCAACTAAACATATTGCATTTAAAAACACAACAAATGTTTGTCTTAACACCCTTCTTTGTCAGCAGGAGCAAGAGAAACATATTCATTATAACCAAACATGTTGTAAATGACACTGACAAAATAGAATCAAATGGTAGAAAACACATTTCCAAAATGTATCAAATAAAGTTTAAATTACATGACAATACAATTATTGTACATAGAATTATAGTTCCCGGGACAGATCAGACATGCAATAACAGGTTATATTTATTAAATATGACAACAACACTCTCACCCAACCAGCAAGCTAGTCACCAGGGGGTCTACCCCCCAATCTGCAACTAACACTAGGCGCAGGACCAGATCTCTGGTGACCATAGCAAACCCACACCAAACCATCAACATAAGACTCTTTTACAACCTAATGGAATGTAGGAAGATGCACTCTCTTTATTCACTTTGGGGACACACATACAGTCCTACATACATTTAAATAGAAATGTACCTATAACCTTTCCATGTATTGATGTTCTTATTGTTATGTCTGTCTTAAACATTAGTGAAAGTGACTTATTTGTCAGGTATGGTGACCCATATCCGAAATGTGACCTCTGTATTTAACCCATCCAGAGAGTAGTCAACACACGCACAGCAAGTGGTGAACACACGTACACCCAGAGCAGTGGGCAGCTATCACTGCAGCGCCCGGGGTAAGGTGCCTTGCTCAAGGGCACCTCAGTCGTTACCCGGCAACCGGCAACCTTCTGGTCACGAGTCCGACTCTCTAACCATTAGGCCACGACTGCCCATTAATCCAAAGTATTAGAATGTAGACCATGTTTGGCGTCAATGAGCTACATTTGTGTGACTCTTTTCATATTAGTTTTATTAAACTCTTAGAAGTTTTCTTAGTGAACATCCAATCAGCTTCCACATGCAAAACACCATGTTGGAAGACAAAGACCATTATCTTTCCCTCCAAAGGTGCCATCTCCTAATTGGGTCAGTCACGTCTGTAGGATGTGACATCCTTACAGTTTAACAGAGACCATGTCTCTTCCTTTTTTTTGCTTGCTCTCCTCTCTCTTCTTGCGTTTTTGCGCTTCCTTTTGTTTGGGTTCTGTCCGTGCCACCTCCACAAGGGTTTAGCCCCTTTGGGATCTCTAAAGGACGGACTAGAAGAAGATGTCAGCTGGACCGCGGCCTTGTCTTTCCAGATACAGATCCTCTGCATCAAACTGGTTCTTTCTGATCACTTCCAGCCAAGATCAACTGGAGCCTCAACAAACTGCATCAGGACACTTTCTTTCTTTTGATGGGCAAGACATGCAAGTATCATACTTAGTCTTATTAATGGATGCATAGAGCATCATTTATCCTTTTAACAAAGGTGCTTTACAAGTAAGAAAACTATGTTTTGTTCAGGCTATTGATCTTCTGAATATCAAATACTGCCATAAATCCATGCGCTGTTCTTCTCTCTGCTTCAATTTCAACCTTCTTCCAATGCTAAACTGTACGTGTGTGCATGTTAGATTAGTATGTGTCTAGTCTAGGTAATAAAGTCCTGTTTTGTGTCACACGTAACGTTGTTTGCAGTTCATGCTCATAATCCGGAGTCCCTAATCATGCAGATTCTTGCTACCTGCTCGTAATGCTAAGTGATTTCCCCAAATCATGAAGTCGATCCAGATAAATATAATTGACCATAATCAATTAAATTCATCCCAATTTGGGCTGATTTTGTTTCCCTTACAAATTTGGTGGAGAATAGTGTTTAAACAATACTGTTCCTCATTGAGTCTCCTACAGAATGTAATCCTTAACCGGTGTTTCTCTTTTAAAAGAAATCTCAAAAGGAAAACATTGTAATTGAAATGGAAAAAAAAAATCAAATGGCAGAAAGCACAATTTAAAAAAATGTCTCAAATAATGAGTAAATCAGTCATAAATCTTACAAAAATAAACTTCATTAGCCTATGTGTACATACAGTATCACAAACAACTATCATAATTTGTTCTATGGACACAATGTTTTCAGTACATGTCATGGTTCTGCCCCATCTTGTCCTGTTTTTCTTGACCTAGTGGCAGAATCGTGACAGAACCTCTTGTTTTATGTGGAGAGAGGCAATCTGGTGCTGATTGCCTTCCATCTCTCCGTGTTTCGTCATTGTTCCTGCCCTCCTGTTTCCTCGTTAGCTATAATTATTAGTTCATGCCCCACACCTGTCCCTTCTTGATTTCATCCCCTTTATATAGTCCTCATGTTTCATTGTCCTATGCTGGTCCATTGCTTGTGTCACGTGGGTGAGTTCTTTGTCAGTGAGTTCAGTGTCAGTGAGTTCAGTGTTAGTTCTTGTAATGTTTTACTAGTCTAGTCTAGTCTAGTCTAGTCTAGTCTAGTCTAGTTAGTTTAGTGAGTCTTTGCCATGTTTTGTTCTGTTGGCCCCCATTGTGGGCTTTTGTTTTGTCTGCTATTTATGATTAAAGTCTTGTTAACCCCTTACGTCCCTGTCTGCACTTGGGTCCGTTGTCCTCACCTCACCCGAGAGATTCGTGACAGTACAATTACGAATCAGAAAAAATAACTTGACCTCATTGCTATTGGGCTGCTAAGCCACCAGCAAGTGAAGTCAGTAATTTGCGGCTTTGCATAAACAATGCAGTTAACTCAGTTTTACCAACAAATATGTTATGCTTATTTGTGGACTGCTTACCTTTTCCTCAGAAAATTGTTTCCTGCACTTTAAATAATAAGGTGGAGGTCTACCCCTGCCCAATGACCAGCATTTGTCCTCTGTATGGCCTATTTTATGACAACTACAACAAAGCCTATTCTCTTTGCCACCGGTTTGCTAAGTTCCACTGGTGGAACTTCCAGCCAAATTATCAATAAATGGTTTTGCCCAATTTTTTCTGAACAAAGTTAATGGGTGTCTAGATTATTATTATTATTTTATTATTTCATTATATTTTCTTTTCTTTTTTGTTTTCCCCCATACTCAACGAATCAACATAATGTAAATGTTACAAAACCCAACACCAAATGAAAACATTCTAACCCAACACCTATAGTAAGGTAAAAGTAAAAGTTATATTACCTGTGATGATATTGTTGGCACCTGCAGAAAACTTTGTCTGCATGGTCTTCAAACACAGATCAACATTGCAGTCCCAGGATGCTTGGAATAAAGTGGATGAGCCCCTAATTGTAAGATTTTGATATATCTTTCTGCCTGGATCCTCCTTCAATAATTAGTAGCCAATTACGGTCGAAGGTTGTGAGAGATGTCTTCAGCAGAGATCTGGGAGCAAGAGACACGAACACCAAAGTGTAGTTGTATCAAGCTCATTTATTTCCTCAAAGTGAACAGTTTATAAAGCGCAGAATAGGGCATTCTAGAAACTGCTTTAAAGCCACAATATGGAAGAATTTTGTTATGAAATATCCAAAAATCACTTGCACAGTGTGATATATTTCATGCAGTTGTGTACTTACTTTATCCCAAATGTTCCCAAAAATGTGCAAATCCAGAGAAATTCCTATTTAAAATAATGGTCCGTCCCTTGTCTCCCTTGTATTTGTCGCATATCAGTGACTTAATATCCGGTGCTCTGCACTACCCTCAGTTTCCGGTTGTAGAAACTACGGCAACACGCAAATGCTGAAGTGGTTACACAGCATCTGGGACGCAGCATCTGTTGTTCTGTTATTATGGATCACGATTACTCTTTGGCGAGTAAAGGAAACCCCAAAAAGTGTAAACGTAGGCCAAACGAGGCAAGCAGGCTTATGGACAAATGAAGAAATAAAACAAGGATTAATATCGGCGTGGCGTTTTCTAAATGGAGAGAGCTTCGCGACCAACTTGGACTCGACAGAGACTCCGCTCTCGCATGTGTTTTAATAGACAGGTAAGCACATTTTTTTTATTGTACACGAAATACTCATGCACAGATTATTTAAATAGTTATGAATGCAGTTACCCTATGAAATACAGCATCTGTCACACAAAAATATGTAGCCAATAATGTTACTAGTAAATACTGTGGTTTTGTTCCAATTTACGACTGTATGACTGTTTTAAACACCTAAAACTGTGTAGCATTATGCTACCAAATCAATTGACAAAGTCCAGTATCAGTCGCGGGCTAACGTAGCATTACATTCCACATTTCTTGGAGGCTAATTCATTACGATGACATAAAATAAAATGAATTCATTACCTCGTCCGTGAACATGATGGGCGATCTCCATATGCCTCTGGATGGTGAAAACGACATGTCCCATAATTCCACTCTCCTACATAACGTCATTTAGCTTCGCCTTTTGTTGTTGTTTCGAAAGTGCGCCATCTAAATATTCCATATTGTGGCTTTAAGCAATCAATTTGATTTAATCACAGAGAGCATTCGATTCAATCACAGAGAGCATAAACATCCTTTGTTACAGAGTTCAATAGAACAATCTGATAGTACCTTAAGCAGTCAATCTGGGTAGGTTACATTCCAATATCATATATTACAGAGTTCAGAACATTCTACAACATGCCAACATCAACAGCAATTTCCCATAGGCATTAGTATGGGGAACTGAATAATCTAATAATGCAATATGTTCTTGTGTACAGAATTTAAAGTGATACTCCATGTTTGGTGATACTGGTTATACATTTTATATTAGAGGTATTCTATTTTTTTTAAACTAAAGTTAATCGCAAGATTGACAGGAGCGTCTCTGGCAGATTTACTACTAGTGATCTAGTATCTTTCATGTGTCATTTTGATCTCTTTAGGAAATACAGGTTCACAGAATTAATTTCAATCGATACGTTTGAAATTGTGGTATCATCTAGGATTTTTCGACGAGTTTGTTTCCTGTGCTGAACAAAAAATATTGTTTGACTTTCTTGCAAAACTTCCTTGTAACTAAATCTACAGCATTAAGTTATAAATCCATCAGGCACAAACCTTCATTTAGTTAAAGGATTTTAATAGCACACTTTTTGAAAGTTTTGCTTTATGTAAATAATCACACACTGTTTTATGGCTATATCGCCAAAACGCATTGATGCAGGATACAAAAACTTGTTCCTTATGTAGTGTAGATTTCTCGCCATCATGTGCCAAGTTATTGATTCAGCTGGTCCTTAATAATTTAATATTGCGTAGAGTGATTCATTTGAGAGTCTCCAGGGTATTTTGTTACCCAGGCGTAGTCAGGGGCAGATTTAGTGATTTGGGGGCCCTAGGCAAATCCATGTATGGGGGCCCCAACTATGCACCATTTTACATTACTGCAATCCTTATTTTTCTTCCTCCTCAAAGCACACAACTTTTCACCCCCAGTCAAAGTGACAGGGGAAAACTAAGCTTAATAAACACAGATACTGACTAATTAAAAAATATATAATAATGAATTCCCAAATGAAAAACATGGGATAAGTGTCTTAACAAAACACAATTTGATGAAATGAAAACTAATAAGTTATATAAAGCATTAAATTTATTCAATCAAACAGAAAAGTTGAAAATTTTAATATAAGCCTTTTTTATAAGACTTTTTAGCCCATAAGTAACCAGTCTAACTAAACGAGCAAAGCTGATTCACACCCTACGTTCTCTTGTAGTTCACTGAGCTTTGAACGATTCACTGATCTCTTACATTCTGTGTAAGCGAATTGGTTCAAAGGAGTCATTTGTTTGCGAGTCGTTCTGATCGCAATGTGCGTTCATACTGGCGAACTCGCTGTGTACAGAATAACGCTGATTCAACGAGCCAACTTCACAGCTAAAAACATTATAATGATGTACAGCAAGTTAATTTAGGAAATCTTTTCAAGAAATTCAAGAAAATGTAAATTGAACGTAAAACTCCTGAACAGCCGTGAAACACAGCTAATACAGCTCCTAATATAGCTCTTTTACTGAACTCTTCAGCGTCTCACTGCTGGTAACGAAACAGCGCCTCCATTGTTTCGTAACTGCAGTTACAAATGACAATCTGATTAATAATGCACGCATGTGTTTTTTGTGAAGACACTCGACATATTTTTGACGAGAGTCTAAGGCGGCACGAAATTTGATTGAAGCGGCCGCCTCCAATTTCTTTATACAGGAAAAACCCTGATCTGGGATTACTATATACAAAGTGTGCCCTCTCTCCGTCCTTTCATGCATTTAAATGTGACCAAATTTCTGTACTAGTGCGTACAGTACGAATCGTTAGCACTGCACTGACGTTATTATATTATGTCTTTATGTGCCCATCGGTCTGCGCAGCGGAGACAAATCTTTGAACTGGCCCTCTCCTACCAAGCGCACAGTGCTCTTTGTTTGACAGATGTTTTGGTCGTCAGTCATTATAACTGTGTTGTCGGTGTTCATGGAGAAATACTCACCGGCACATTATCATTGCACGTGGCCGGGAGAGTGCTGTGTCTGGCGGGAGAGAGATGCGCTACTGCTGTAGGAACAGCGGTGGAGTTTGTGTGGGGAAAAAGCAGAGACTTTGGCAACAATCTTTTGTAAATCGTCTTTTTTTCCTCTCCGCTGGTGTAGCTGCGTTCTTTGTTGTTTTATTTCCCTGCGACTTTTACTTCGTTTTGCAGCTAATGTACCGCAGTGACACTTTCGCTGTGGGCAGTTCTACTAATTCCGCCGCTGCGTTAACTTTCTCTAGCTGGTGTCGAACTCGTCTCGCGCATATATGGTGCTAATGGAATGGTCCACTCTAATCTATAATGGAGGGAGTGCCTTCGTACAGATGTAATAACGTAAAACGTTAACAGGGATATCCCGACTATTTTGATGATTACTTGGGGCTCTACGTGGCTGCTGACATGGCTTATTGGTTAAGTCCACCCCTTCTTTTTGGGGGCCCCTGGTAGCTCGGGGCCCAAGGCGATTGCCTACCTTTGCCTAATGGTAAGTCCGCCCCTGGGCGTAGTTTATGTCTAAGAGACGCAATGGATAATTAAAGGATTATTTAAAGGACTCATTGGATGAGCACTTTCAACAAGTTGGTATGATTTATTAGGGTCTTCGTGAAATGTCTGGAACAAATTCTGCTTAAAAACACTCAATGGCTGTGTAAACAAAACCCTTTTTGCCTCGTCAAAAACAGCTATGCTCACAGCAACCCGTTTTGGTGCATGTCTCTTTAAATGATTAATGAGTTACAGTGTACCCCACCCCCCTTCTGTCCGGCGTGTCAACACAACACACGTGTAGTACTGCCATGGCAATGGTTTAGCTGAATTATGTTTCCTGAACTCCTCTGCGGTTAGTTTTAAACATCTAAAATCATTAAATAATAAAAAATCCGTCACAGCAAACAGCGCTAATGTTGTGCGTGTATGCTTGCCTAAAATCCAAGGAATGCGCACCTGCAGATCTCAGGGGAATTATGTGGATTTTAGTGCTTGTCGTTGACAAGTTATAACATTACACACACAACGTGAGAGCATAACTAGTATGCTGTGACAGATTTTTCAGCCTAAGGACGAATGATTTGAGAGTTCTCCCCGTTCATTAGCAAAACAAACAGCTTGCCGCAGCTGAACATATTAACGCACATAGGTCCGGTTTCACAGAGAAGGCTTAAGGCTAGTCCAAGACTAAAATTAATGTTTGACCTGTCTTACCTGAATATAACTTGCCCAGAAATATTTTAAAATATGTTAGTGCCACACTGTAAACCCGAACAGTACTGCTAACCTATAAAAACTGAGAACACCGTAATTAAAATCGGTTACATAGTTGATAGAACTTACAACTAATGGGTTGTATGAACAATTAACTTAGTTTTATTTTTGTCTAGCTCAACATTTCTGAGTAAGCACTGCTACTTCAATTTATATTTTTAAGTGTACTGAGCGACGTTCGCTGACGTCATATACGTCCTGACGTACGGCTTCTTCTAACCGAGGCTAAAATCTTTCCAATATGGCTGACAGAGCGACGTCAGTCACGTGGAGAAACTTGTAAGTAAAGTTGTCAAACTTTATGAATTGCTTCTTGAGTTTATGATAATATGTCCTAACTTTAGTATATCTTAATGAGGAGCATGTTTCATTGTTCGGTTTGCCGGTTTTTACAGGTAACGTTACCCTGATAGCACACATACATCTGGTTTACGTCTATTTGACGTCTGCATTTACATCTGCAAGACATCTACATACATAGTTTGCTCATCTGCAATACGTCTCGGAGATGTCTGCTGTCAGACGTCATATAGACATCTAGAAGATGTCTGTAAGATGTTTATGATTTAGAATGGATGTACAACAGCTCTTTCTAAGATGTTTAGCAGATGTTTTTAAGCAGCAGATCTCCAGATCTTTAGCAGATGTATTACAGACGTTCAGACGTCTCCGAGACGTATTGCAGATGAGCAAACTATGTATTGCAGATGTCTTGCAGATGTAAATGCAGACATCAAATAGACGTAAACCAGATGGATTGTGCTATCTGGGTAACGAGCTGCAAAGCGTGATAAGGGTCTCTGCTCTTATTTCTTAACGTCGTTGCCTTCTTTAATTCATTAAAGTGAAGTGTAATATTAACGTTATCTGTTAGTCAACGGCAGCCGTACTGTTTCTAAATGTGTTTTTGTTAAGCGAACTTATCTGTGATTGTATGCTTTCGTGCAATTAGTAAAACATTTGCGGCTAATAGCTAGTAACTTTTATCCACGATTAAGTTAAGGTTAATGACACAAAGGTAGCAAGATATTTTATTAAACTTAAATATTAAACCTTGCTAACTTGCATTAACTTTTTCAAATTTCCTTGCATTGTAGGCTGAAGTGGATGCGGAGCCTTCTCAAGATTAAGAAAAAGTAAATGTGAACTTGGTATGTGCACATTTTAATTTACTTGGGATCATTTCGTAAGCAGATTCACAAATTAATTTGCGTTAAATGTTGAGCTACTGAGTTTAGTCAAATAACGTGTTTGTTGAAGCGGGTGAGTACAGGCTGAGTCCTTATTCTTTGGTTTTGTACAGTATTCTTTGCCAAAACCAGATCTAAGCTATCAAAATCATTAAGATGGAAATGCTTATTTCTGTTATTGTGCGCAGGTGAATATCTACATAGAGTCCCCATTGTCGTAAAGAGTTATCTCGATTAAATCAACTTATTGGTAAGTTGCATAACACTTGAAATGTTTTATTATTAAATTAAATGCAGATTAGTTTGATAAAATTTTTGTTGCAAAAACTGTTTAAACTGTTCCCCCATGATTAAATTCAGAACATTGAGCAGCACTGCACTTTATTTTAGGCTTCTTTATCTAATCTTATAAGCATCTCATGTGTAGGAATTGTTGGTTTGCTAAAACATGAATTTGCCATTTAGGCTAAATTTCTTTCAGTTTTACCATGAGCTTCCTATTATAACCACCCCCTTTAGGGAGCAATGGTTGCCTTTTAACAAGATGATTGCACCACTTTTTGTTGTTGTGAGTGGTAGCCTTCTTTAATGTCATTTATTTATTTATGTATGATTTTGTAGGTTTGTGCAGAGTACCATCGAATCACAAACACCAATCTTTTGAACCAGTTCTATGCCGAACTTGACAGGCACATACCACAACTGTTTGTTCTGTACAGACAAAAGGCATCACGTACTGGCAAGACCTCGGAGGCACTGCGTGACATCTTGAAGATTTATGATCATCAGGTGAGTTAAAGATGAACTCAAGTTCTAACAAGGACAGCAAGTGGAACATTAACCAAAACAAGAGAAGGAAATAAATTGTAAACAACTCAAATTATTTTTTGTCATGTTCATGTTTACAATGTATTATGCTAAATTTTGGTTGTCTTTCAAGGATTTACATGACGTCAACATAAAACGCACTTTAGCACTTTGTGCCCTAGCAGTATACCTGTGCGAGGATGACCCACTGTTCTTTAATACTTGGAATGTAAGTACAAGTTACTGCATTCACCAAACTGTTAATATAATTTTTTTTGTGCTTTCCAGGGTTGTTTAGTTTTTAACTAGTTACTTAAACATATCTTTCTGTACAATACCTACCTACATACCTCAGCTTACAGTTGGACCCTTTTATGTACTTTTTAGGTAGAAGAGTCGGGTGAGCCAGACATCGCTGACACCCCTGTTGGTCTTGTGATGATGGTCACTGAGAACACTACTGGTCCAATCTGTTTCAACGCTGCTAGCACTGCTATTGTGGTGGAAGATGATTTTGTGATGAGCGACATCCCCAGGTTTTCTGATGCATTTGTATTGTTGTTTGGGTTAATCTATACATTGCATTTGAATTACCCAAACAAGCTCATTCCTTTACATTCATCCAAAAAATACTGATGGGTCTTGATGACGGTAAATGACTAAAGCCCTGCTTACTCAATCTCAAAAATGACCTATTACAAAAAGAGTATGCACATTTTCAGATTGTGTACAAGTGTTGTTTAAAGCATTTGTATGTTACATTTGTGCCACCAAATGTAGCTTAGTTGCACTTTAACCACAACACAAACTTAATCAAGTTTTGTTTGTTCATCCCAAGTTTTTTTTACAAATGTATGTTGTTGAACATTTGAATGTTTACATTTGGTAGGTTCTGTCTTGGCTAACAAATCTGCCTGCGTTGTACTTTCAGTACAACAAAAACTTGGTGATTGTTTTACAAGTGTGTTTTGTTGAACATGCAGTTTCAAACGTTTTAATGTTTACATTTTGTAGGTTGTCTTAGCCATAAAAATGTACCTGTTGCACTTGTAATGCAGCAAAAACTATGTCCCAAACATGATGTGAAATTATGTATTTTGTTTTGCCTTTTATTTATTTGTCTCTTTATTTCCTGTATATTTTTTCATTATATCTAATTTCTTTCTTGAAAAGAAACATGTTTTGTTTTGTTTATTGATTTTGTTTGCTTGATGGCCATTTTAGTCACAAGTTTTTAAAAAGTTATTGCTGTTAACTGTTTTCATACAAGACAGACAAAGCAATTTTAATACTTAATAAAAAACCTTTATATTTTATGACAGAAGTTCTGTGTGTGTGTGTGGTTTCTTTTTTGAGTGTTCTGCACTTTTAAATAACCTAGAGGCTAATTAATGTATGTGTATGAAATACAATTTAGTTATCTAATGTTTCATCAAAATAATTAAGTTTCGTTTATGTAAAAACATTACATAAGCTAAATAAAAGTACAGTTTACTTAAATATTTAAAAAACATAAATTGTATTTTTTTAGTTCAATGTACTTATAACAATGTTTACTTTTAGGTAATCAGTTTCCACAAAAGTTTTGAGTATTCTGAACTTATCGGGTTTTACAGTGCATTGTTTTGTCTCAAGATGCACACCAGTAATTTATTCTTCTAAGGCATTTTTATAAAAACAACATAAATATCTTAATTCAACTAAGACATAGTCCTGGCTTAAGATAAAACGTGTCTGTGAAACCGGGCCATAATGTATTACAATTCATACAGCTAAACTCCCAAGTGCCCATTTGCCAAATAACATATAACTATAGAGTAAATTTAACACTGGCTTTGAATGTTTTATTTAGCCCGTGACTGACTTAGCTCCCTTCGCTATCATATGCTAACGTTATCCTCCTATATATACGGTACATGTACGTCAATTCAGACTGTTGATAAATATTACTTACATCGGCAGCTTTGTCTCTCAGTTGGTCTCGATCCCTCTTGAGGAACAACTTTGAAGCTAATCCTGCTTGTACTGTCCCAGGTTGATAAAGCACTCCGGCTTGAAGTGATTCACGCAAACAAGCAGGTTTTTACTTATGGTTTCTGATGGATTTCCACTAAAAATAAAATAAATCCTCTCCTGTCTTTTCTGAGGTTTGGACTCTGTGCAGCAACTACATTGCATGTTGTCCACGAACTTTAGCCATGGCGTCACGTACACCGCTGTCACTTGTGAAAACAACAATGCCGGCAGCGCCGTGGGTGGAACTGTGTAGATTAAGGGGCAGTAATATTATAATAAGATCCTGCTTTTACATCACAACAGGAGCGAAATCTGAACTGCTCGATTTCTCACATGCTTGCAGGGAAAGGCTCATCAAAACAAACTTACTGGGATCTTGTTTTTCACGTTTTCTGGGTTGCTAGATCCACGTGGGGACCCGATTATTGCACTTAAACAGAGAAAATTTTGGATTTTCATCCGATGACTCCTTTAATGGGTGAAGTACCTATTACATTCAGAATTCAATGATGCACTGAGATTTTTTTTAAATGATTCACAACTGTATCATTTATTTACAAAATATCACAATGTGTTCTTGAGAAAATCGCATCTGTGATCAACTTCACCCATAAAAATAAACATTTCCATACAGAACAGGTTCATCCGTGTTAAAGCCCTTTGACTTTGTTTGTCTAGGATTCAAATCAGTATATGTAACACCCGTCTAACAGTATTCATGAAACATTCGTAAATATGTAACCGGTCCTACTCGCCCTGCTCTGCGCGGGCCTCGAACCGACGTCGGTCCGGATGGGAGACGGGCGCTCTAACGAGGAGGCTAAAGAACGCAGTCTCTAGCGTCTGTCGCTAGAGCATCTCTGTTGGTTGGGGAGTGAGGTCTACACACTGCACAGCTCTTCACTAGCTGGCCTCCATTACACTCACCCCCCTAAACCTCACTCCCATCCGGGACCAATGTAACCGGTTCGAGGCCCGCGCAGAGCGGGGCGAGTAGGACCGGTTACATTGGTGCCGTGACCCGGATCTGTCTGAATTCCATCTTTACATATGATGTGTCCCAAGAATTTCACTGAACGTCTCAAGAAACAGCATTTCTTTGGAGCCAACTTCAGATTGTGATGTGACAGCCGAGAGAGGACCATTTCAAGACGTTGAAGAGCTACAGCCTCAGAAGGGGCAAACACCATCAAATCATCAAGGTAACAAAGAACACTGCTGAAATTCTCATCTCCAAAGATAGACATCATCATCCTCATGAAAGTCGCCGGACTGTTAGAAGGTCCTTGCAGGAGTCGATTATATTCGTGTAAACCAAATGGTGAAGAGAATGCGGTGTATTTCTTGTGTTCCTCCTCTAGGGGTACATTGTAATACCCTGAGGTCAGATCCATTGTTGAAAAGAAAGTGTTGCCACCTAATGCAGCCAAGACATCCGATTGATGTGGTAAAGGATAGGCGTCCCTGACAGTCCTCGCGTTCAACCACCTAAAGTCAGTACATATTCTGAGATCACCGCTCTTTTTCCAAACCAATACGAGAGGAGATGCATAGTCACTATGTGACTGTCGGATGATTCCTTTTTCTTCCATCTCATTTAGCACTGTCCTCAGCTTTGAGTATTGGCTCGGTGGTACGCGTCTGTATGGAAAACGGAAAGGTCTATCATCAGTGAGGTTAATTCGATGAACGAAGCCTGTGGCCTCTCCGCAGTCCATTTTGTCTCTTGAGAAAACTGACTCGTATTTCTCAATAATGTGCAACAGCTTGTCTTTCCAGTCAGTTGACACCTCACATGACTCCAAGTCAAGATCAGAGAGGTTCAAATGGATTAAAACCTGTTTCATCGCTTCACTGGATCTCCACGACGAAGAAGCAGGGACTTCAGTACACTGCACATTTGACTGAATGTGTGCTGGAAGTGGTAAGTCTTGTACAGCAATACATGGTGATACATCTGCCAGTTCGGTGTTTCTTTTTAACACAACTCTTTCAGTAGTTGGGTTGATGACTTTCAAGGGAATGGAGCCTTCCCCCCACAATGGTGTTATGACCCTTCCCACCAATATTTGCTTGGGTCTTGATCTGGACTCCGTCGGTTCTACAAGGACAGTGCTGCCCACAGACAAGACAGAAGGCTGAGGTAGCTTACCCCAAACTAGATGCTCAGTTAGTGGTTCCAGAGTCACTCTTTTCTGTAATTTCACAGTGCCGACCTTCTCAGGAATGGATTCACCTCTCCATCTCTCAACGTTAGAGAAAAGTGATAGGAACATACGGCACTCGTCACTCACATCGTTACAGGGTTGAGACATGACTCTCCAGTACCCATCTGTGTCTCTCAATTGTGTTAGAAGTCGCTTTATGACGTTCGTGCCTAAAATGAACTCTTCAGACTGGCCAGGTACAACTAAAGCAGGAATTATCATAGAACAGCTTTACACTGTGGCTTCAACTTCATAGATTATATTGGGTGACACATGATGTCCACCACAACCAACAATGACAATATCTTGCGCTGAATTACTTTTTATGTCTGGGATACTTTCCAGAAGCTTCCTTTCAGCAGACTCGCTGAGAGTGCATGCCATTGATCCACTATCGATTAAAGCTGTAAGAACTAGATGCTTCTGAATTGAAACAGATGTGTAAAACAAGCTATCTGCTTCAGGTACTCTCTGGACACCCTGAAAGATGACTGTTTTGTCTGAAGGTACATCATTGAACATTTGACTTAAGGATTCATAATCAACTACATTGTCAGCATTGAATATGGGAGGCTCCCCCTCACCATCTACGTGTTCCTCCCTTTCACGCAGATTACTTAGTTTGACTGCTGGTTGGGAGAAGACGCATGCTGTCTTACCTTTGGACATCTGTTTCTGTGGTGGTCAGAAGCAAAACATTGGAAGCATAGCCTATTGTCCCTACAATGAGTTAAAGCTGAACGTGAGGTTCCTTTGCACACTAAGCATGGTGTATCCTTGAAGCTTGGAATCATAGGTAGATTCATTTTTCTCATGTTCACATGTTTAGACTGTGCAGCACCACTGTGATTCATCAGAACTCTCTCCAGCATACCAATCACCTTTTCCAGAGCCATCTGTTCTGACTGTTTTGAGGGTAGCGGATCTTGTTCGACTTTTATTGAACATGGGCTAGGATTTACATGCATTTCATTCACAATGACTTTATTTTCACATCGAGGCTTTTCTCTGAATCTGAGACTTTTCTCTGAATGGTACTCGTTCAGGATCTCTTGAACTTCATAAGCTGTCCATTTGTCTCTGGTTATTTGAGCGAAATGTCAAAGCTAAATCTGAGTTTGGACAGTTTCTTATGAACATGCGTGTGACTTCGCCCAGTTGGTTATCTAGCACCTTCCCTTGTTGATGCATACACTCAGCTGTGATGTCATCAGCTCGATTCATGCGCAACCAGTAGTCAAAGGGATCCTCCTGAGGTTCAGGAAGAGTAGTGTAGAAATCTTGCAATGGGATAGTGGAATACTGTTGGCAACTGAAGTGTTTTCGTAACAAGGTGTATATTGCTTCAGGGTTTGAGCTAATGTCCAAGCCAGTAGAGTGGATCCCCACTTTAACAATGTCTTTGGCTTTGCCTCTTAAGTGGATTAGAATTTCATCACCTTGTTCTTCAATGGGTAGAAATCCCTTTTTAACAAAGTCTTTCATGAGCTCCACCCACTCGTCAAGCATGACAGTATCTGTCGCATCACCTCTGAAAATTGGAGGGTGTTTCACTTCCCTTTGACGCACTACTTGAATCTGAGAAGTGTTTGCTGCATGGCTCTGCTGAGACGTGTGTCCACTATTGTCAGTAGTGTGAGCATGACGTGGTGTAGCATCTGTGCGACTGTGAAAATTAAAATGTGAAAGAATACTGTCTGCTAACTGCAAGCCAACCTGTTGCACTATGTTACCCATCTGGCTCATTAAATCACTAGCAATGATTGGAGTCGATGTGCTTAGAGGCTGCATAGTTTCAGAACTAGAATTCACATGAACAGGGCTGTCAGTAGCATTCAGAGCAGAATTTGCCTGTGTTATTAACTCTGCACTATTTTTAACACCACCTCTAGTAAAACCAATGTCTGGAAAAGGAATTGGTGTCGCTAACACACCTCTACCCCGACCCACGCTAACAGGAGTGTTCTCATACTGAGATCCTGTCAATCTTGTGTTTTCCATAATCAGGCAATACAAACATACAAATGACTAAAGAAGAAAAATGTATGCACTATACTGAAAGAATGGTGTCAGTTCACATCAGCGTTGTTGTTTTTTGTTTTTTTCAGAGTCTTTTCTCAGGCATTTGTTCAGAGTCCCAGAAAAACCTTAAAGTTTGGCTGATGGCTCCTTGCTGTAAAGGATGAATACAGGCCCGCCGGTCCGATGCAAAGTTGATCTTTGACCACTCGATTGAAATCCGGGTCACGGCACCAATGTGACCTTTCGCTTTATCATTCTCTGGTCTGTCTCATCCTTCGTAAAAACACTGCGACTCTGAACTGGGATCATGCGATATTTTATTCGAGATGACCTGCACACAGAGCATTTAAGGAAGACATTTGGGTAAGTTTGAACACCGTAGCTCCACCCGCAGCATTTCTCCCTTACTCTGCTGCAGATTCAGTTTTCTCTAGAGACAGACCAGAGAATGATAAAGCTAAAGGTCACAAATATATGAGTAAATTCTGAGTAATTTGCGCGTAAAACAGACCTTCCCGAAAACTTTCCTCCAGATTCACAAATACTTAGTAAACGTCAGATTTGATAGTAAAATGTGTGTGTGTTAATGAATTCCAATCACTCGTAAACAGGGCGCGCATGCACACTGATTCAAAACTAGCATAATCCCCGCCTATGAATTATGTAGCAAATTACGTATCTAGGAATGCTGGAAACCCCTGGACTTCATTCTCTGGTTTGGCTACATTATATTGCATAATATACTAATAGGCTATGTGCTTACCAATAAATTAATCAATTAAACTGTGTCCACCAAAGCGTTTTTAGTCAGCTAAAATAATATCTCGTGCTCTTCTGAAAACGACCAGCTGGTGGCGCCTGAGAACGCTTTGGAGGCACTGCGCATTATTCCGGAGATGCGTTGGTTGGTGTGATTTAGAATATCCGCAACAGTTAGCCTACTAGTATCTTATTTTAAAGAATATTACTTAATATGAAAATGCATTACCCATTAATATTAACTTCTCCTTTGTTGTGTATGATGGTTGGTCAATGTAGTGTTTGTCCCGCCTCTTCTCCGCTGCGATTGGACGGCTGTGTAAAGATGGACAGTATAATGAGCTCTGCGTTTTACCCAAAGTTAAAAATTATGAAAGAGAGGGCAAAAGAACTTGTGGAATATCATTATGATACATAGTGCATCAAAATGCAGTGTCATCAGTTTGTCTAAAAGAATACAGAACATTACATGCGGTTTTACGCACTATTTACACGTGCTATGGAGCAGGTGTACATTTCTTTCGTACCAACTAACATTTTGAAAATACGAACATTTTCATGAATCCGAAAATTACGTCAAAACAACTTACGAATGATTTACACAAAAAGTCGTTCTGCTCGTGTTTCATGAATGAGGCCCATTGAGCGTTTGTTCTCATTTCACCGTGGATTCCTTTGTGAACAAGGCCCAGATCGACGCTGGATTTGTGGAGAGACTAACATTAAAAAGCAGTGCTGTGCCGTCAATATTGGATCCGATAGGAATGGCGCAGCAATCTTATGCGAGTAAAACATATTTGTACTATGCGTCACCATTGCTTTGTTAGAGATTGCTTGATATGCCCTGATAGCCCTATTCACATGGGATTACATTTACATTTAGCAGATGCTTTTATCCAAAGCGACTTACAAATGAGGTAAACAATGGAAGCAATTGGAACAACATAAGGACAACAAAAAGCATAAGTGCAATAAAACTGGTCTCATATAGCCTACCACAGTATAGAATATACAATATATTTTTTTGAAAGAGTAGAAAAGAGATAGAAGTCAGAACTGATCGGTCAGGTACTGACTGAAGAGATGTGTTCTCAGCCGATTCTTAAAGACTAGTATTACCTGGGGTCTAGTCATTTGTAATAATTGCAGAGGTTGTCTGTGATCTTAGTCCCTTGCAAATCGGCCATGTCTGTAATTTGTAAAGTAAAAATTCCCCCACAAATTACCTAACATATATTGACAAACACAGAGGTCCTGTGATAATATTAATCCCGTGTGAATCGGCATCTCTGTGATTTGGCAGCCTTTTGAAGGCTGGGCGGGACCGGCTCACGGATCTCTGGCAGGCTGGGCGGGACCGGCTCACGGATCTCTGGCAGGCTGGGCGGGACCGGCTCACGGATCTCTGGCAGGCTGGACAGGACCGGCTCGCGGATCTCTGGAAGACCGGACGGGGCTGGTTCGAGGATCTCTGGCAGTCCCGACAGGTCCAGCTCAGAACGGGCTTGGAAGCCGAGCGGGAACGGCTCGGAACAGGCTTCGAAGTCAGGCTGGATCGGCTCGGAACTGGCTGGAGAGGCGTGGCGGCATCCTCGCCGTTTTCTACGGCGATGAGGTTTTACGGAGGAGTGCGGAGCGGATATCGAGTGAATCGGATCTGATCCCCCTCTCTCCACTGGTTCTGGATGACGACCGCTCAAGTCCTCCTCGGCGTCCCCAACGCGGAAGTTTGAGCCCATCACTTGGAGGACCTGGTTAATGAAGTCCTCCAGAGAGGAATCTTCCGCGAAGGGGAGCACGAGAAGGGCGAGCAGATCATCATCCAGACCAGTCAGAAATATATTATTCAAAAAAGGATCGCTCCAACTCACCCGATAGCTCAACTCCACAAATTCCTCCGCGTACCTTTCAAAAGGTCGTCCAGCCTGTCGCATCTCCCCTATTGCCATGTCTGCCTTGAGGACATCGGCTAGTCCTGGTGGAAGCGTTGGCATCTTGAATTTTGGGTCCAGTATTCTGTCATGGTTTGCGCAGGGAACAGACAAAACGAGCAGGTAATCAGAAGGATATCTTTAATCCACGACGAACTCAGGGAAAACACAACACCAAAACATTCAAAACTGGACAATGAAACAACCAAAGAAGAGAACTTATATAACACAGATAATGAGACATAAACAGGTGACGTGGATAAACTAATAATGTTCAAATGATGGGGATCAGGTGAGATGGTGAAAAGGATTATGGGAAGTGTAGTCCAGTTGTAAGTGAGGGCAGACGGTGGATTGTGACAACGCCATACAACTATATGCTATACAAACTATATGCAAAGCCTTGCCATCACATCCGGGAAATAAGTCAGTAAATTTGAGTAAAATCACAGGCTTCACTTATCCCGTGTGAATGCGCCATGAAATACAGATATGGGGAGGTCATTTATAAATCACACGAGGTCCCCAGATAATACTAATCCCGTGCGAATGGTGCTAATGTGTAACCTAACATTACGTGTCTAACCAAATTCACAGAAGGCTCCAACTAAGTTTACTACGCAAACTGCTATCCAATCATAGCAGTGGGCATTTACTTCCAAGTCTTCAATGCGGCACACCCATTAATACCGAGCGTTTGTCGAGCAGATCTCAAAACCCGGGTAGAAAATAGCCTATGCCTTATTGATTTTGATGTTTTTAATGTAAAAACCACACAAGTTTCTTCAAAACTGGTCATAACTTCTTTAAGTCAGTCACATATAAAGGTTGACTGGTCTAATTAAAATCTAAATAGTACAACTTATAAGTCCTAACTAATTGCTAGTCAGTGAGACCAGTTGTTTTGACAGTCATATAGGGATAGTTCAAAAATCTGTCCTCATTTACTCACCATCAGGTTGTTTCAAACCTGTATAAATTTCTTTGTTCCAATGAACACAGAGAAAGATATTTGGAAGAATGTTAGCAATTTTCAGTTCTGGGTTATCATCCACTACCATAGTATGATTTTTTGTATTTTTTGAACACATAATGAGATATTTTGAAGAATTTATGAAAACAAAGAGTTCTCGGGCACCTTTGACTACAGTTTAATTCTTCATACTATGGTAGTCAATGATGTCCCGGAAATGAAATTTACTAACATTCTTCCAAATATCTGTCTTTGTGGTCATCGGAAACAAAGTAATTCATACAAGTATGAAATTACATGAGCGTGAGTAAATGATGACAGAATTTTCCGTTTTGGATGAACTATCCCTTTAACTTAGCTGCTATATTTATGCAACTGGCCCCCGTTGAGTTTATGTGTGAAACACGCTGCATCTAGACAAGTTATTCTTGTTTGTTGACATAATTCGGAATCTCTTAAGCTGCTATGTGGGCGAGTTTGTGTGACAGTAAGTTTTGAGAACTTGTAATTGAGGTACTAGTCTGAAATCAGACAGCAGCGTGGCTTCATCTTCAGCTGTTCTGCAGGTATGTCAGTTCATGTTTTTCTGATTTGCATGGTCATATTTTGTCTGCAATGCTTGTTTTAATTTGAGCAAATGGTCTGAAACTGCTATCAGATCACAGGTTCCCAAACATCTCCCATAACTTCTGTGTATTTGGTACTTCATGTAGCCAAGGTTTTACATTTAAGTTAAAATGTAAGAACTATATTCAGTTGTACAGGATTAATTTAAAGTAGTTGGACCCATGTTCACATTTCAACTGCTTTTATAATGAATTACTAATGTGTTTAAATGGAATAAAAAACATAAACATCAGTCTTTACAGTATGTGTACTTACAGTGTACTTAGCCAACAAAATGTACTTAATGTACATGAAAACAAACTTTTAAACAAACCAAATGAAATCTTTGGTAACACTTTACAGTAAGGTGCTATTTGTTAACAGTAGAAAATGCATTAGCTAATATTGGACAATTTCGTTTTTATTAGCTATTTACTGTGTTAATCCCTATTAATGTTAGTTCATGTCAATACAGTTATTCATGTTTATTCATTGTCACGACTCTGCTTCATCATGTCATGTCTATTCTTGGTCTTGTAGCAGAGTCATGGCAAAGCCTTAGGTTTTATGTGGAGAGAGAGATTGTTGACCTTTCGGCCTTCCATACTCTCTCTCTCTCCTTTTCTTGTCTCTGTTCCCGCCATCTCGTTTCCTCGTTAACTTTCCCTGAGTGTTTTATTACCCACACCTGCCCCTTGCTAATTATCCTTTGTCTGTCTCCCTATATAATACCCTCATGTTTCATTGTCCTGTGTTCGGTCATTGTGTGTGCTATATTCAGTTGTCTTGTTCTTGTCCAGTGTTAGCCGTTATTGCCTGTTCCTGTTCCTGTTGTTGCTGTGTCATCATCTTAGTAAGTGTTTAGTTTAGTTTAGTTTGTCAAGTGTTTATTCAGTCTAGTGTTTAGTCATTCTTCGTTCTGTGCTTGTTTACTATTTTCTTGTTGCTGTTTTTACCCCATCTCGGGTCCTTGTTTTGTGTTTGTTAAAATAAAGTCTTTTGTGTTAACCCCTTAATCCCCGGCTGCCTGCAATTGGGTTCTTCCCCTGCTGATCCGTGACAGAATGACCGAACCAACCAGAACCCAGCAGGCAGCTCCAAAGGACGGCACGGCATCGTCCTCGCGGGCCGCCCAAGCCCACTTGCTGCTGGGGTGCCGTCAGGGGAGTTACGGGAACTGGGAGTTCGCCGGGGCATTCTCGGCGGTGGCGAGGTCGTCTGAGTTTGGCGAGGCGGAGTTCAAGGCGATCTTCAACTGCTGCCTCACTCAGCGCCTCGCCCCGTCGGAGAAGAGGCTGCTGGCTCCCCTTGGGTTTGCGGACATGGTCAGGTTCGTGGCCAACCGGGACGGTCCCGGGGGTGAGGTTCCACTCGGAGCTCTCGCCCCACGGTCGACCGCTCCAGAGGGCCTCGTCCTGGCTGCCGCTGCCCGGGGGGACTCAGTACCCTCCGGCCTGAGCTCCACGGTCCCCGGTTCTCCTGGCGGCGCCTGTTGTGAGTGGGGGAGGAGTGACCTGGGGACAACGTCTGCGAACTCCTCCGACCCAGAACTCCCTCTGTCCTCCACGGACCCGGCTAACTCGGCCACGGGCCCGATGAATGGGAGGAAGAGGGAGAAGCGTCGAGGAGGAGCGTCCACGCCGGCGTCCAGTCCGGTGATCCAGCTGGCTGTCCAGTCCGGTGCAGCCGGCGACCAGTCCGGTGCAGCCGGCGTCCAGTCCGGTGCAGCCGGCGTCCAGTCCGGTGCAACCGGCGTCCAGTCCGGTGCAGCCGGAATCCAGTCCGGTGTCCAGTCCGGCGTCCCAGCTGGTGCAGCAGCCGGCGTCCCAGCCGGCCTTCCAGCCGGCATCAAGCCCTGTCCAGCTGGCCTTCCAGCCGGCGTCAGGCCCTGTCCGGCCGGCCTTCCGGCGTCAGGCCCTATCCAGCCGGCCTTCCAGCCGGTCCTCAGCCTTGTGCGGCTGGCCTTCCAGCCNGTCTCTCTCTCTTTTTTTCAGGCCTGCCTGATGCTTGGTTTTTTTGGTCTCTTCGATGTTATAATTGACTGTACTATCACACCAGCCTCTTCAGATTCCAGAGACATAATGGCTAAAATTCTCCACTTAACAAGAGATTTACCTTGTTAAGCTTGTAATAGATTGTGAGAAAGCTATTTCCAGGATATTCGGATAAGTTAGCTGTAGGCACAAACACTCCCACAAAGCTACTTTCTGTAAAAAAAGGTCATTTGGGTTGAACAGGAGCAGTCCATGTTGATGGTTATTTGAGGACAGCGGTATGATTGCATTTACTTAGATGTTTTATGAAGCTAAATATTTGACCAGTTTCTGTCATGACTCTGCTTCATCATGTCATGTCTATTCTTGGTCTTGTAGCAGAGTCATGGCAAAGCCTTAGGTTTTATGTGGAGAGAGAGATTGTTGACCTTTCGGCCTTCTATACTCTCTCTCTCCGGTCCAGGTCTCTGTTCCCGCCATCTCGTTTCCTCGTTAACTTTCCCTGAGTGTTTTATTACCCACACCTGCCCCTTGCTAATTATCCTTTGTCTGTCTCCCTATATAATACCCTCATGTTTCATTGTCCTGTGTTCGGTCATTGTGTGTGCTATGTGTTGTATTCAGTTGTCTTGTTCTCGTCCAGCGTTAGCCGTTATTGTCTTTTCCTGTTGTTGCTGTGTCATCGTCTTAGTAAGTGTTTAGTTTAGTTTAGTTTGTCAAGTGTTTCAGTCTAGTGTTTAGTCAGTCTTCGTTCTGTGCTTGTTTATTATTTTCTTGTTGCTGTTTTTACCCCATCGCGGGTCCTTGTTTTGTGTTTGTTAAAATAAAGTCTTTTGTGTTAACCCCTTAATCCCCGGCTGCCTGCAGTTGGGTTCTTCCCGTGCTGATCCGTGACATTCATGGTGCATTAACAAATGTTAACAGTAACAGCATGAATAAATGCTATATTAGTATTGTTCATTGTTAGTTCATTTTAGCTAATGCATTAACAAATTGTTAGCACCTTATTGTTAAAGCAACACTATGCATTTTTTCCGACCTTAAAATAATGTCTCAAAAATTATTTCAGTGGTAGAAGAACTTTTAACAGGACGAATTTTACTGCCAAAGCTAGAGAACTTTTGCTTATGGTTCCCCATGTGGTTGATAAGTGCAATTCTCTGTTATAAGTGTCGCAACTACTGTCGCTGTATAAGTGGACAGCGCAATACACGTGAATTTGTTGACGAAGCATGTCACCTCATAAACTGCATGTACTAAAGCGCTCTTTTGGCCCCCATGGGGTATACTACTGGGCTATACTAATAGCTCAAACTAGATTCTGAGGTAGCAGCTGGTTATTAGCCTTTAGCACATAGCGTTCTAGCTACAAAGCAGCTAGCGTTCTAACATTAGCTACATAGCACATTTGGAGTTGTGGATGGAGGTGAATGTGTTTAGTAACCAACGAAAATACTTTTCTGTAGTTTTTTATTTTCGGAAACACTCGCAACCAGGCGTTGTGCTTTGTGTAATAGGTGCAATCACTAACTTACACTCGCTATGAGAATAGTGCCTAGCATGGTAACTAGCGATAACAGTCTACGTGCATGAACTAAGAAATTAGCAACTTTTGACCATAAAACATTTATTGTGGTTTGGCAGTCATCGTTTACAAGCATTACACTAAATTCCTGACGAGGCAAGATCATGCTACGTAAGCTATTGAGACCCGGCAACATTACATTTTCTCTCGTCTACCTTACGGTTATACTTTGTGAACCAGTAACGTTAGTGCGGCAATAAACAACCTGAGCACAGCCTACTAACTAATAAGCTCCAAAGTACAGGACAGTAAGAAATAAATGTACATATAAGACTGTAAAATTCAGTAGCAGGAAGGCTAGGTTTCCATCCGTTTTGCAACCTGTTGCCTCTTGCAGCTCGCGCCACCGGGTGTAAGTCCGACACATATTGATTCATGTTCGGACTCATGTCTGATCACTCTCTCTCTTTCTTCTCTTCCTCTGACAAAACCCTCTTTGGTTTCTTTGCTGGCTCTGCAATGGCGTTGGTTTTGAGACACGCATATTAAATCAAAAAACTGCATAGTGTTGCTTTAAGAAAAGTTTACATTTAGTGAATGAAGAGGGAGCATTATGAGATGATGGGTGTAACATTATGAGATTAAAGTGTAATTTAGGTTATAACAAATAAATCATCATTAAGAGATTAAATGTGTAATAGTCACTGAATAAAGTAGAAACTATGAGTAAAATCACAATATTACAAGAAAAAGTTTGAGTATCACAATAATCACAAGGTATCTGTTAATGTATCATTAATGGTATCATTAATGGAAATGGGTGTGTAGGTTTTAGTTAAATCATATTTATAAGCACTTATTTTCAGCGAATACGGTTAGATTTTGTTCATGTTGTTTTTATTTTATTTGTCTAAGATCACTCCTACTGTTTAAAAAGATATGTTGGCTCTGGTAAAATCTGATTGACTACATTAGTAACACAAGACTGACTTTGTATTTTTTGAATCAGTACAGTCAATGAGATTAGATCATCGGCTCTAAATGGAACAAGAGAATGAAGGTGTCACGGTCCCACCTTCTTGTTTCTGAATTTCTAGTCGTGTGGCGGGATCGGGGCAGAGCCCTTAGGTTTTATGTGAGAAAACCATGAGTTGTTTGTTTTTACTTCTCATGTGTTTTCTCATGTCTTGTCATTGGCCCGCCCCTCTCGTCTCATGTATTGCTTTCCTCCCGTGTCTCATGTTCCTCACCTGCCCTGTGTAATTATCCCTCGTTTGTCTTGCCTATTTAATGCCTCATGTTTCATTGTCCTGTGTTCGTTCATTGTGTGTGGTGGTGTTTTGTTTGCCTTCCCAGCCTTGCCTGTCGTGTGCCTTAGACCATGTTCGCTATGTTGCCTGTGTACCTTGTGAGTGTTTATACGTAGTGTCTCGTTTTTTATTTAGTTCAGTTTTTTGCCCTCTCATGGGAAGTGTTTTGTTTTGATTTCTTGTTTTGTTTCCGTGTTCTAGTTCTTGTTCTGTTTTTGCACCCCATCGTGGGTTTTTGTTTTGTGTTCAATAAAGTCTTGTCCTGTTATCCCTTACCGCTGCCTGCGCCTGGGTTCTCTCTCTGTGTGACCGTGACAGAATGAACGAACCTACTCTGAACCCAGCGGGCAGCATGGAGGAGTCGGATGAGGCGTACAGGAGCCGCCAGGCTCACGTCCTGTTCGGCTTCCGCCAGAGGGGAACTCCCGTGAAAGACTTCGCCATGGACTTCCTGTCCACCACACGCTACTCGGGGTTCACCGAGGCAGAGTTGAAGGTAATATTCAACAGCTGCCTCGATGAACCCTTCGAACCAGCCGAGATGCGCCGGTTGAGACCCCTGGGCTTTGTGGACCAGGTCCAACTCGCAATGAATCGTGAGAAGCCCAGGGGAATGTCCATGG
The DNA here is from genome assembly GCF_024868665.1 of Triplophysa rosa. Lineage (NCBI taxonomy): Eukaryota > Metazoa > Chordata > Actinopteri > Cypriniformes > Nemacheilidae > Triplophysa > Triplophysa rosa. The sequence goes on from NW_026634371.1 coordinate 78,463, forward strand.
CGGAGCCTCTCACAGGGCTGGCTGCTATCCCCGAGGACGGCCGCTTGCAGATCGGGGTTTTGGGTGTCGCCACACCGTCCTCCCCACCAGCAGCTAGCCTCGGTGGCAAGCGGGGGAGGCGAGCGTCCTGGGGATCCGCCTCCGAGGAGTCCCAGCCGGAGCCATCCGTGCCTTATACATCCTTCCTTCACCCGACCACCAGGTGGGTGGCTTGGCGGAAGAAGAAGAGGCAGCGGCGGGCAGCGTGGACTCCAATCCAGCCGGTGCAGCAGCCGACGTCCCAGCCGGTGCAGCCGGCGTCCAGTCCGGTGCAGCCGGTGCCCAGTCCGGTGCAGCCGGTGTCCAGTCCTGTGTCCAGTCCTGAGTCCAGTCCTGCGTCCAGTCCGGTGCAGCTGGCGTCCAGTCCGGTGCAGCCGGCGTCCAGTCCGGTGCAGCCGGTGTCCAGTCCTGCGTCCAGTCCGGTTTTCGAGCCGGCGTCCAGTCCGGTGATCGAGCCGGTGTCCCAGCCGGTGATTCAGCCGGCGTCCCAGCCGGTGATCCAGCCGGCGATCCAGCCGGCGTCCCAGCCGGCGTCCCAGCCGGCGATCCAGCCGGCGTCAAGCCCTGTCCAGCCGGCCTTCCAGCCGGCGTCAAGCCCTGTCCAGCCGGCCTTCCAGCCTGCATCAAGCCCTGTCCAGTCTCATGTATTGCTTTCCTCCCGTGTCTCATGTTCCTCACCTGCCCTGTGTAATTATCCCTCGTTTGTCTTGCCTATTTAATGCCTCATGTTTCATTGTCCTGTGTTCGTTCATTGTGTGTGGTGGTGTTTTGTTTGCCTTCCCAGCCTTGCCTGTCGTGTGCCTTAGACCATGTTCGCTATGTTGCCTGTGTACCTTGTGAGTGTTTATACGTAGTGTCTCGTTTTTGATTTAGTTCAGTTTTTTGCCCTCTCATGGGAAGTGTTTTGTTTTGATTTCTTGTTTTGTTTCCGTGTTCTAGTTCTTGTTCTGTTTTTGCACCCCATCGTGGGTTTTTGTTTTGTGTTCAATAAAGTCTTGTCCTGTTATCCCTTACCGCTGCCTGCGCCTGGGTTCTCTCTCCGTGTGACCGTGACAGAAGGTGCTTATGCCCTTTTAATGTTTATTTATATCAGACATTTTATTTCCTGAAGTAAGTCATTGTAAAATAGTGTTCAATGGTTTAATTCAGTCATCATTTCATATTTCAATCAATATGCAAAACCTGAAACCTATGGAGTTTTGGTTAATCATTGGTGTCATACAGGGGTGAAGTCTGAGTGTTTAGGGGGTAAGAGTAAATAATATAACCAATGTTATTTTGTTTCTTACAGCAATATCAGACGGATAGCAGACGGATAGAGTCTCTTTGCTGACACAACCCACACCATGGCTAGATTCATTTGTTTAGCTGGTAGGTGACTATTTTGGAAAATGTTTTTCAAACGAGTTTGATAGAGTTTTTTTATGTTTTAACATTTAATATTTCTCTTTTCAGGGTTTTCTTTGGCACTATGTCATTTTGGTCAGTTTTGTATCGTTATTATGGAAAACAATCATTACTATTATTATAAGACAATATTTTTTTATTAAAACTAAATATCACTTTCTAAAATCACATTATTAAATCTGTTTGATTATTTCAGGATTGGCTTCCCAGCTCATATGTTACTTCACAAACTGGTCTCAGTACAGACCTGATGTTGGCAAGTACCTGCCATCTAACGTGGATCCCCATTTATGCACCCATTTAATTTATGCGTTTTCCATTATTAATCAGGCAAATCAACTGAGCACCTATGAATGGAATGATGAAACTCTCTACAAATCTTTCAATGGACTGAAGCAAATGTATGTTATCTAATATCAATCTGATATTTAGCAAAGTCATTATTTGCTGTTTTCTGAAGACGTTTATGTGATACAAACATTTGAATTGACAGAAACCCCAGTGTGAAAACTCTCTTGGCTGTGGGAGGATGGAACTTTGGTACAGCTCAGTAAGTGTCCTGCTTAAACGCAGCACTGGTTTTTTATAAATAGAACTGAATCTTAAAATTGACTGTATCATTAAACTCTTACTTTAGGTTTAGTATCATGGTGTCCACCCCGGCAAACAGACAGACCTTTATTCAGTCTTCCATCAACTTTTTGAGGACTCATGGCTTTGATGGTCTTGACCTGGACTGGGAGTTTCCTGGTTCCCGTGGAAGTCCTCCAGAAGACAAGCAAAGATTCTCACTGCTCTGCAAGGTATTTTTGCATTTACTCTTCAAAACAAACAGCATCACCACATTCAATTGAATACAATTTAGGTTTATTTCTATAGTACTTTCACAATTTTGAAGCTGTGCAGAAAAACATGTGGAACAAACAGCAGAGACATAAAAAATATGTGGGTAGTTGACATAAACCGTACCAAGTTGTCCTATGGTGTGACAGCAAACATTTATTTTAAATTTAATTTACTTTATATTATTAATATTTATCTGATGAAATACACAGCAAATTATATGAGAATTACCATGTAAAAGTTGTATAACTTTCAAATTGACTTTGAAATGTACCTATGATTTACACTCACTTTATGTAATAACCTGATGACATTTTTCATAATTTTCATAATTATATTATTAGAATAAAAATAACATAAAAAGTAATTTGATTTGAAAATGTGCATGAATCTGAAAATGTCTTGCAGCATGTCTATATGGCACAGCGCGACACGACAACACGACAAAAAACAATAGAACGCATTAGAACCCATTATAATTTTATATTTTGTCCACACTGGATGTGACGCGACACAAAATAACTATAAGAACAAGCTGTTACGGTGTTAGGTTTTGGTATGTTCTTCTTTAGCTTTTGCATCAAACGGTTTATTTATAACTTTTAGTGGTTTAAAAAACACATTTCAACTGCACTGTTTTACTATTATAACTGTGAATATTTGACCTCAACAGGAACTTCTGGAAGCTTATGAGGCAGAAGGTGACGCCACTGGACGTCCCAGACTCCTGCTCACTGCTGCCGTTTCTGCTGGGAAGAAAATCATTGATGATGGTTATGAAATTGCAGAAATTTCTAAGTACGTTTTAAAACTACACATTTCATTTTCACAATAATTTAAAGTCTCACAAAACAGTTCATATATATTTTTGTTAATTTGGAATCCTTAAATGCATATATGTGACCCTGGACAACAAAACCAGTCTTATGGGTCAATTTTTTGAAATTGAGATTTGTACATAATCTGAAAGCTGAATAAATACACTTTCTATAGATATATGAGTTGTTAGAATAGGACAATATCTGGTTGAGATACAACCGTTTAAAACTCTGGAATCTGAGAGCGCAAAAAACTCAAAATATTGAGAAAATTGCCTTTGAAGTTGTTAATCAGGGGCACTGTGGCAGACCATCCACTCACAAAAATAAAGTTTTTATATATTTAAGGTAGGAAATTTACAAAATGTCTTCATGGAACATGATCTTTACTTAATATCCTAATGATTTTTAGCATAAAAGAAAAATCGATAATTTTGACCCACACAATGTATTTTTGTCTTTTACTAAAAATGTTCCCGTGCTACTTAAGACTGGTTTTGTGATCCAGGGTCACATATGCTTATAAATGCTGATAAAAAATATCCTGCTGTTATTGAACAACTTGAATATCCACTAGAAGCTAAACTAATGCAAGTTGTTGTTGATTGTGGTAATGCAGGTACTTAGACTTCATCAATGTCATGACGTATGACTTTCATGGCTCATGGCAGCGTTTCACTGGACACAACAGTCCTCTGTATCGTGGGTCTAAAGACACAGAAGACAACATCTACCTCAATACTGTAAGAAAGCCCTACAACCTTTATAACCTCTGTCCTAATTTAATAACATGAACTGTTAAAAAGCATATGACATAATTGTGATTAAAAAAATCATATGATATACATGGAGCTCCCCCTACCCTATTTGGAGTGTTTTACCCAAACTTTGCTTTAGGGCCGGTGCCGGGTTCAGTTATTTTGTCTCTCGACTATGAGAATGTCCTACTCTGATACCACTAACTTGAATTTAGGAAACGTAAATGAATAAACAGTTGCAAGTAATACTTTAAAGGTCCAGTGTGTATTTTTATTATGAGGATCTATAATTCGCCATGTGCAAAAAGCACTGGATATTAAGGTTTGGTATTTTCAGTAGCCTATATTAGGCCTACTGATTCGCTTTATAGGACTAGGTGTTATAATCCCACTAATTCAGCACAGTTGAATTGCCCAATAGGACATTTCCCACGCCTTATGCATGACAAGGGGGAAGCAGTCAAGAATATGAAGAGAGGAAAGGAGGTCTGAGGTTTCACTGGTTCGTCGGGTAGACATCCTCTGTGTTTGGGGGATAAATGATTATATGCGACACATCATCAGTTGTGCACCTCAGCCTCATTGGGTGTTTCGGCCCTTTATCACAAGACACCCTCAGCCAAGGGAGGCCCAACGCAGGTTGATCAGACCTGGGTGTGTGTCGCATTGTTACAAGGTCATCTGGCAGCCCATGCTGTGTCCATCTGCCTAAACCACAGCCATTGGCTTCTTCTTTTTGCACCACTGGCCAGTTCTTGATTATCCTCCACTGGACCTGTCCTCTGAGAGTGATCTATTTGTCAGCTATGGTGACCTCTGCATTTAACCTGTCCAGTGAGTAGTGAACTCACGCACTGCAAGTCGTGAACACATATACACCTGAAGCAGTGGGCAGCCATCACTGCAGGTCAAAGGCACCGCAGTCGTTGCCCACCGGCCCTGAGAATTGAACCGGCAACCTTCTGGTCATGAGCCTGGCCACTTCCACTGGGAACACTTTCGCTGTACATCCCCGATCTTCAGCCTCCGCTGCCAAGTTGGCATACCGGAGATTCTTTCTTTCAAATGCTTCGTTAATGGCCTCTTCCCAAGGTACAGTCAACTCAACTATGAGGACTGTCCTACTGGAGCTGGACCACAGAACCATGTCCGGCCGCAGGTTGGTCGCTGCGATTTCCAAGGGGAAAGTAAGTCTGTGGTTTAAATCAACTCGCATTTCCCAATCCCTGGCTATACTCAGCAGACCTTAATCTGGGGTTAAGGGCTTGGCCCGCGGTTTCTGCCCCTCCCGAATAAAGGGTTGCCTTTTTAGCGAGTTAGCCTTGGCGTTTTTGGGTATGGCATTTGCTGCCACTCTCTTGGTCTCTACTGCTGCAGTCATGCACTTTAGTACTTGACTTTGGCGCAATGTGTATCTCCCCTGTGTCAAGCTCTTCTTACAACCCACAAGAATATGTTTGAGGTTTGCTGGAGCTGCACATAGGTGGCAGGCTGGATCCTGTCCACACCAAACATGCAGATTTGTTGGTGAGGGCAGCACATCATATGTAGCTCTTATGATAAAACTTAGCCTGTTTGTTTCCATACTCCAAAGCTCACTCCAAGTGATTTTGCGCCGTTCAATGCCTTCCCACCTCATCCAACGGCCTTGCTGGGCTTGAGAGACTGCTCTGGCGCATCTATTTACCTATGAGGGTGCCATTAAATAAGTTGCGTATGTACATACCACACGTAACACTTTTGGCACGGCTCCCATAGGTAGCTAATGGACACACCATTTTTAAGCTTCTGGAGCACAACTGTGAGCCTTAATTCACGTCATTGTGAAGGGCTGTTCCTCTTATACACTCTACTGATGGTTTAAGCTGGATAAATCATCACCAAAGCAAACGAGACCACTGACAGGGGTCTTACTCTGTCTACCTAATTTTGGGCCCTTCGAGTGAATCGCAGATGTGAGAAAACATGGTGTAGATGCACACCTCGCTTTTATGTGCACGTTCGACTCGAAAGTCAAAGAAAAGGGCTTTGGGCTGTTTAAGCGTGTGTCACACAGCCGCTGGGCTCAAATGAGGCAGTCAGCTCCCCGGGGCGCCGGGTGGCGTCCGGGTCTTCGGGGGCGTCGGGCAGGCCTCCCTCAAGTTTAGGCTGCAAGGGGGATGCGTAGGCGTTCTGAGGATGGAGGCGTGGCCAGCGGGAAGCCCCGCCCAAAATAGGTTACAAGGGGCACGCGTAGGCTTCTCGTGTACGTCGGGGTCCGGAGCCGGCCCGTAGGCTGCAAGGGGGATGTTCAGGCGCTCTTCGGGAGGCCCGGTCGCAACCTGATCGGCGCGCATGGCTTAGGCTGGGACCGTACGTCTAGTTGCCCCCTCGTGGTTCTGCCCAAGAGAGCGCCTAACCCTTCGTTCTGTGACTCAAAAATTAGGCACTTTGGGCATTTTTCTGGGGTCCCCGGGCGTCGCCGCCGCCCCATGACGCTTCCGTTCGATTGCGGGCACTCTCATTTTCATTTCGGCACCGCCGGGCGACCTGGGAAAAATTTGGGGGCGTCGGCGCGCAGCGTCCATAACTAGCCGTCCGGCGCGTGTCAACTAAGTTACACGTTACGTTTGATGGCCTTAGGCATGGCATTTCTGCGCTGTCTTGGAGATGTTAGCGTGTCTCTAATAGGATCGGTCAGAAACATGAACCCTGCATGATCTTATGTGTTGTGTCTTATTAACTCACTGTCATTCAATTCATCTATTATAGTGCTCCCTCGATTTAGCATTGCATCAAAGCAGCTGTACAAGAAAACCAAAGACCAAGAAAAACAAAAGTTGAGCACACACAAAAAAAACAATAAAAACAAAATCAGATAAACCTTGAAAGTAATATGGAAATTCTTCTCACTTTTCGTGTTTCGTCCATTTTCTCTACTGCTAAAGAAACTCTTAAGTCGCTTAAAAGTCCTCCTCGCAACTCCTAAACTTTTTGACCTTAAGAGCTCTTTTAAGTGTTAAGTTGCTTTATGAATTACTTTTTTTCTTTACAAGGATATGTTCTGTAAGTTTAAGGGGAAACTCCCACGTTTCTAAGAATTTTCTTAGAAATTTGTCACTAGGAGCAACTCTTTGCGTTAAGATTTTTCATGAATACGGGCCCTGGATTACCTAACTGGGGCCTATGTCTGGATAGTTTTTTGGTTCTCATTGCTTGAATTTACTGGTTGTGCTACTGACTCAAGAGACCAATAGGGTTTTTTTGTTATTTTTTCTGACTTTTGAGGACATTGGACACACTGGATTGTTTTTTCTATTTTTTCTATTGGAGGTTGTTTTTGTGCACTTTGTGGATTATCTGATGGAATACTTTACCTATGGTCATTTATTCAACAAGGACATTCTTTCAGTATCTGGACACTCAGTTAAGATTACCTGTTTGTTTTGACAATTTGCATTTTCCATTTGTCAATACTCTACTGCTTATGTTGAAGATCATAAATGTTAACTCTTTAAATACACTTTTCACTTTTAACAAGGTCAACGTGAGTTTCTGAACTTTAACGTAGCGCTTGGTCTAAAATATTACTGGATCAAATTTGTTACAATAGGACTATATTTCTATGGGGTTACATACAAATAAAGGACAATACAAGCAGTGAGTCATTGCAAATAACAAGGAAGTAGAAACAAGCAACAGGAAATAAGTATAATAATTTATTCACAATGACAATGCAGGATTTCGCCATGACATACTGGAGTGATCAGGGCGCCCCTGTGGAGAAACTAAGGATGGGATTTGCAACATACGGACGGACGTTCAGTCTGACGTCCACGGCCAGTGATGTTGGAGCTCCAGCTGATGGTCCTGCTACAGCGGGAACATACACCAGAGAGGCTGGATTCTGGTCCTATTATGAGGTCTCACATTCAGGCACAGTACAAACTCAAAATTTGATAAAGATGATCTCCAGTAACTTGAAAACGGAATAATTATTATCCATCAGATCTGCACCTTCCTTAAAGGAGCAACAACACAATGGATCGATGATCAGAAAGTTCCATATGCAACCAAAGGAAAAGAGTGGGTGGGCTTTGACAACAAGATGAGCTGCGAGACAAAGGTAATTATACTGCGTATGAGTTCAGCCTAAATTAACATACATGAAATGTCTGTTAGTTGTCAAACATATACAGTACATGCTGCAAGGTAAGGCAGGGTAATAAAAATAGCACGTTATACACTAAGGTAATTCAATGTGCTTACGGCTTAACAGAAGTTAAAGATGCATAAAACTTAAAATTACATTATGAAATACAATTATGTTCATGCATCAGGTTCAATACCTAAAGGACAATCAGTTTGGAGGAGCGTTTGTCTGGGCTCTGGATCTCGATGACTTTACGGGACAGTTCTGTGAGCAGGGCAAAAGTCCTCTCATCAGCCACCTGCATCAGCTTCTTAACATCAGTACTCTCCATCCCAACCCATCATTCTCCCCAGAATCACCTCTTGTTACCCCTAATACAACACATCAGCCTGTTGCACCTCATACCAATGGACCTCATGTTCTACCATCATCTGTCCCTGTAAATAACTTTTGTGCAGGCAGGCCAGACGGGGTGTACGCAAACCCAGCTGACCACACGTCCTTTATTCATTGTGCCCATGGCAGAACATTTGTAAAGCCGTGTCCTTCGGGGCTCGTCTTTAATATCAACTGCTTGTGCTGTGACTGGCCTAGAAATGTGAATGTGCAGTGACTGCCCCATGTCATATGATGTAGTGTAACGCTCCTGTGGAGGAGAAATGTGTGAAATGATAAGGTTGCGGTGTAGATCCTTCTGGTGACAATAGTGGCGTTTTATCCTAAAATACTTTCTATAATTGGGAATTACACTCTGTACCTTTATTTTCTAATATTAATACTATGCTACATTATGCAAGTCTGTCTAACCTTTCTAATTAAAATTAACCTGTTTTAAGATTGCAAGGTTGTTGTACAGTCTGTTCTTTCACACATAATGTGATTTATGGATTTATGATTTCTTGCTGCTTTTGCTTTATTTGTCTAACATTATTGGTTCGGTTTACTGATAGGACAAGTAAAATCTGAATGAGTACATAAGTAATACAAGACTGACTGTGTAATTTTTATTCAGTATAGTCATTGAGATTAGATCATCGACTCTAACAGGAACACAGTGAGAAGAGAATGGAGGTGCTGCTTATGATCTTTTAAGGTTTGTTTATATTGGACATTTTATTTATTGTAATAAGTAATTGAAATGATAATAAAATTAAACAATTGAATAAAACTACAATCGTAATGTAAATAATGAAACCTATGGGTTAGGGATGGGCGATATTATATCGTTTGCGATATACCGGTAGAAATTCCCCACACGATAGGAATTAGTCTTCCCGCGATATAAACGATAAATTCTAGTTGATGACGTATTTCTTTGTGAGACCCATTCACAGCTCATATGTGAAGCGAAAACGGGTATAGCGGAGGGCGGAAGTGAAGCTGAGAAAGAGTTTGCACTATAAGACGAGCTCTAAATCTCGTTTAGTTTGGCACTGTAGATGCATCCGAGTTAATGTTTAGTTTCACTTTCGTTTTATTTAATTTGTTAAGTATTCGTTGATAGTCATAATGCGTTACACCACAACATTTAGTTTGGCTAAAAGTATTTATTTAAACATTCGTTAGATGTTATGCGCGCGTGCGCAAATTGTTTAATATGATTTCTTGCCTGTTATATACAGGATGAACGGAGCGTCCCGTGCACAGCTCGCGCCCACACGTGCTTTCATAGCGACACAGCGTGCACAGCACTGCTGCCTGTTTACATACAGTACATTGCGAGTTTGTATTACGTTATTTTAAATACGTTTATAAGCGTATAAAAGCATGGATTATTTAATTAGATTTCTTTTATCCGCATTTTTCTGTTCTCTTTCTGTAGCGCGAGTCATAGACAGATTCAGTGTATGTTGCTGTGAGAAGAGAAGGTTCACACAGTTCAAGAGAGAGTGATTGACAGCGCGATGCGATCGATCATTTCCACCCAACAATAGACAGTTTTAGGTATGACATGATGTGTTTATTGAGCTTTAGTTCATTTAACTTTTCTTTACTACAACCTTTTGAAGTCGAATCTCACTATTATATTTTATATTTACAAAAATACTGTAGGTATATTTTAGGAGCTGTTTGATTTGGGGTAAGTTTTACTTTTTGATAATATTTGTTTTTCTGAGGGTCTAGACTACATGCAGCTACTATCACTTGACGCAAAAAACAGCGGTCGATGGCGTTATGGATATATCGTCATTTTTATCGTTATCGCAAGAAATACCAAGAATTATCGTGATAGAGATTTAGGGCCATATCGCCCATCCCTACTATGGGTTATGATGCAATAGTTGTTTACACACATGTGATTTTGTGACATCTGGAGCAGATGACAGTGCAGCTGCTATTTTTGGGTGATTTGAAAAGGCTGCCGCTGCCAGGGTTGCCAAGCTCCTTTTTTATATTGTGGGTTGAAATTTGGTATATTGAATTTATTTACTGTACCAAACAATAATACAACTGTATTGGACAATTAAAATGTAAATAGTTTATTCAAATAGTTCTAAAAAAGGATAACCACATTTCCTATAGGATTTTGTTCATCACCTGTAAATCAGATACTGCGTGCACATAAGCAACACTGTATGTCTCATGAAGCAATTGTTCTTCACCATTCTTCACCCAAAAGCCCCAGTGGTGTAGTGGTTAGTGTGTTGGTATTGTGGCGAGGTACGCCAAATGTGGCGAGGAGGAGGGTTGAGAGGGACAAGGGAAGAGGAGACTTAGGAAAAGGGGACTGTCGACTACGCCACCCAGTACTACCTGGGAAAATATAAATAAAGGACACATGGGTTCGTATTTCTATGGTGACACAAGGACCATGAGACGTGGATATCTTGTCAATCGCAATACACTTTATTAAACACTCAAATAATTTAGAAGACTTGTGTACTCTCTAAAAGCTCACAAGGGTTTGGAGCAGATAATAAAAATTACAGCTGCACATGGCAGGCTCACAATTTCACACAAAAATAAAATATTGACGCGCAGGGAGCTGGCCTCACCAGTGGTGAGGCAGGCTAGGTGCCGGGCCTCCAACGGGACCACACATGACTCAAAAGAAAATGAACAAGAAGAAAAAGAACTCTGCCACCATTTGATGCAGAGGGGCTGCAATCTTCGCAAAACCCTTGACAAAGCGACGGTAATAGCTCGCAAAACCCAGGAAGGAGCGAAGCTCTGTCGCATTAAAAGGGCACTGCCATTCAGCCACAACCTGTGTTTTACTCAGATCGGTAGACGCCTTAGAGTCGCTCTAATCACCCCGAATTCCATGCCTCATTACCGATACTTTACTATTTATTATTTATAAACTGAGTTTTTCTTATCTTTGAACCGCCGAACACACTGTTATGCAAGAAGCTGGGTGAGTACAATCTTTCTACTTAAAAAATCAATTTATCTTTATCCTCTGTCACCCCGCGTCGACACTGCTGCACTCAAGCGTGAGATATCGCTGGCCAGCACGGGCGCACTTCCTCGGCGCCCGTACTGTTTCCGGCGAACGTCAGTTGAGCCGAACGTAAGCTTCTGGAGGTAAATATAATCGGCGCTTCCAAAAGTGACTGCTGGTTAACTAAAATCTATCTGTACCATTCAGCAGCATACGTTTTCTACATAGTGTGCTGTTCCCATTCACATCTCGCCCAAAATAATGCATGCAGCCATTACTTTTAAGCTAACACAAACAGCGGTATGCATCAGTATATTCGACCGGTGCTTAACAGCATAATCTCCCTTGTCTCTCGTCTGCCAACCCGAACAAAAATGCATCTCAGACTCATGACCCCAGCCACAAATGTTAACTCTGGAATCATTAATTGTGTTCGACGCACAGAAATTTGAAGATATAAGAGCATTTTTTTCATTGAAAACGTTTGGGTGACGGTAACATGCTCACTCTTCATGTCTCTCTGCTGGTGCATACAGCTAGGCATAATGCACACGCTGGGTATACTCCATCTGCAAGCACAGGTATCACAAGACTTCATCAAGATCCATGTAAACTCGTAATGGTCGTTTTAGCCTTTGAAACTTCAGTGAACGCACAAGGTCTGTTTTGCAGTGACAATTCTATGCTCACAAACTTTGCCATGCGAATCATCGCATACCTGCCAGTCATATGGGCTCTTGGGCGGTCCCCGGCCAGAAAGCGAACAAGTCCCCAGATTTTCAGTCTCAGGTTCCGGCTACACGAGACTACTTTTGATCACAACCACGTCCTGATTAAACCCCTGCTCCTGCCCTCAGGAGCAAGGGCCTATGGTTGTCAGGCTGCAGTAGCCGGTCTATGGTCATGCCCCAGACTCAGGCACCCGACCGCTTCTCCACCCAGCCTAGCCCATCACCGCAACCTTCCCAATGCCATGCTGGCCCACACCACCACAAGCCACCTCAGCAGCCCGAGCATGCCTCCGCCAGCGGCACAGACCTATCTTTAGCCCTTCCCTTCCTTCTCCTCCTTTAATCCCCTGCCCTGCCCATGGCTTTCTGCCCCTCTGTCGAACTCTAGCGTGAGGCTGCCTCCGCTAGCGGCGCAGGCCCTGGCTGCCTCCCCTCCAGAACTTCCATTTGCCCTTGACCAAGGAGCCAACCTAAGCGTGAGGCTGCCTCTGTTCTCGGCTCCGGCAGCCACCTCCTTTCCTCCTCTCTCTACCTCAGGCCCGGCCTCCCTTCACGCTGGCATCTGCCGCTCTGATGATATCCCACCACGCCCTGACTCTGGACCTCAGCACCACTTAAAACCCCCAGGCAGCTCCATTAAAGGGTACCTAAGCGGAAATACAAAATTTCACAAACTCATCTATGACTCACCCTCCCCAGCAATAGCCAGCTCTCAGACATTGATACTCATCAAAGGCATTAAAGAGCCCAGCTAGACCCCAGAAAACCAATCACTCTGGAGTCACTTACTAAATGCATTCACACCGCAAGGCTACCCACCAATCCGCAATGCACTCATGCTCGACACCATGTTCACACTAGCCTTCTTCAGCTTCCTCAGATGTTCTGAACTAACCACCATTTCCAGCTTCAAATCGAGCACCCCTCAGCGCTCCAGCCCCGCCTCGGGTGCAGCAATTGAGCCCGCGACTTCACTACGAGGCCGCCAGCTTCGCCAGGCTACACACCGTGCCTCGGAGTGCAGCTGCACTTCCTCGCCGCGCCCAACCAGGCATTCCCCTCCCTTGCCAGCATTGTCGGCATCGTGCCTCCATCTACGTTCTGCAGCAGCAGACATCACTCACTTAGAGGCCAGCATCGCAGCAGCGACCGCCCCCACAGGGGCCCGTGCCTCCATCTACGTTTGGCAGAAGCAGATGTCACGCACTTAGAGGTCAGCATCGTAGCAGCAACCGCCCCCACAGGGGCCCGTGCCTCCATCTACGTTCTGCAGCAGCAGACACACACTTAGAGGCCAGTATCGCCGAAGCAACCGCCCCGCAGGGGCCTGTGTTTCCAACTCGTGCTCTGCCGCAGCAGACACCAATTCTACAGAAGCCAGTATCGCCGCAGCGACCGCCTCTGCAGGGGCCCGTGCTTCCAACCCGTACTCTGCTGAAACAAATTCCACTTCTACAGAAACCAGTATCGCCGCAGCGCAGGGGCCCAGTCCTCTTCCCCGAGGCCGCTGCAGCTTCTACTTCCTTCGCCTCCAGGAGCCCTATCTATACTCCACACTACCGCAGTAGTGCCCGCTCCACCAGAGCCTTATCTTCTTTCCTCGGCGCAACAGACACGCTCGCTCCTGTAGGAACCCGCAACGAAGGCCCCACTCCAAGCAGGGCCAGCATCTCGCCAACTCAAGCCAGCCTCTTTGGGGGATACGTTGCTCCAGCTGCTGTCCTGCATCTATTGCATTTTTGGGGGTATGATCCGGGTCCGGGCACACACCAAGCCCGGGGCCCTCTCCCCGGTCAAGGGGCAGGTGCTCCGAGTTCAAGGAGGATTACCGAGCTCGGAGCCCTCGCCCCGGGACAGCACGCCAAACACGCATACTATCCGTCCCAGTTCATTAGCTGCAAGGCGATCTCGTGAAATGATGTTTTATTAACAAGGTTCGGGAGGAGCACATGCAGACAATTTACTCTGCTGGCTTTCGATAAACAATCACAACAATCACCCTAACAGCCTATCAAACCACCTCACCTCCTTTCTCTCGGACATTTCACAGCATCCCTCCTCCACCTCGACTCCACACCACAAGCCTGTTTTTACCTCAGCACCGAAGAAATTAAAACATGAATAGTATGATCCGGGTCCGGGCACACACCAAGCCCGGGGCCCTCTCCCCGGTCAAGGGGCAGGTACTCCGAGTTCGAGGAGGATTACCGAGCTAGGAGCCCTCACCCCGGGACAGCACGCCAAACACGCATACTATCTGTCCCAGTTCATTAGCTGCAAGGCAAACTCGTGAAGTAGTGCTGGGCGATATACCGGTTCATACCGAATACTGGTGTGTATTTTTGTTATGATATGAATTTTTAATACACCGCATTACAACGTGCGGAACGCGGCAAAGCACGACGCTGTTTCAGTGGGGTCCCTTTTCACTGTTGCACTGTGACCGGCCATTCACACAGAATGCGTCTTTCTATGCCGCGGCACTACTTTATCAATATTTTTCTATATAAACATGCGCTAAATGGAGGCGTTTGGATGTTTGCGTGCGTCTCGCGCATTAGCGGTGACGTTACATATTTCTTTCCCATCACAATGGGAGCACGCACCTCGCGGCTGAACAGCAGCACAAGTGTAGCAATTGCAAGTTCACATTACATTATATTAAATATACTCACGAATAAACATTTTCAAGAAACGATCGTGTTCCCCTCATATCTGCTCAATATAAGCATATAATATGATGTGTTTTTAGTTTGAACTGTTTCTCTATATGCTATGATGAGTAAGGAGGATTGACATCGTGATGCGATCGCTTTCCTCTCACATATCTAATTTAAGCCTGTTTTATGATTAAAAAATATGATTTCAGGAAATCATGAAGCCATTGTGACTATGTAAAACACAACAGACATCACATGCATGTTTTAATGGTAAATTGTTACTGTTTTGTTTTCAACTATTCAACTATTAATTTTTGGGTGGATGCTCCTAACTCTTGAAGTTGGGAGCACCACTGCTTCCAAGGCAAAAAGTTAATTTCGAGCCCTGTTCTCTATATATTTCCTTAAATATTATGTATGCAAGTTATCGCATGCTATTCAGTTGTTAAAGAAGTCTAAACTTTGCAGTTATTTTAGGGGATACTATCACTGCCACCATGACAGTATAAAAGGGAATTTTAAGTCAATCAACAGCACTATTTCCTCTCTCAATCAGTAGAAAATGTGGTTAAAAAATACTGCAATGTAAATCTGGAAAACACCGTTATATTAATTTTTGGCCATACCGCCCAGCACTAATATATAGCCAGAAACAATTAGTTTGATGCATGCACACAAGCAACACTGTATGTCTCATGAAGCATTTATTCATAATTACATAGACATGCTAAAATTTCAAGGCCACACACATTACATGTTACATATGACAGGATAATATTTAAAGGGGGTTGGGGTCATTTTGGGGAAGGAGCCGTTTTACTCAACTGCCAGGATTCTACCCCCTTTAAACTTATTTATGGATGCATACACAGTCCAGAACAATTAGTCTGATGCATGCACACAAGCAACACTTTTTCATTTTTTTTGTGCCGGAACAAGCCGGATCCGGCACCTTTGAAATCCGATCCGGTATCTCAGTTGGCAGATCCCGCTCCTCAAGCGTCAATGGAAAACGTCCGTGCTGACCTGTTGCGTGCATAGATTTTATTAAAAAGCACTTTTAATAATCATAAAGGCAATAACTATTTTATTTTGATACTGTATATGAACAGGCTGTCAAGTTGCTGCGATGCTGGAATATTGTGGTGCACCAGCGCAATCGATTGAGCTGTTACTTATAATGGCAGAAATAGAAGTGTGGAATACTCCACACTTGAACTAAAAACAGAACTTTGTGCTTTTGCAAAATAAAGAAAATTTACAGGATGCGCTCTGTCATCTCCTCCCCTTGAAATTACTTGTGGAGCGCTGCGCCTCACAAACTGAACCAAAGTCAGCAGCATATTGTCACCCTTTTTCCCTTTCGTTTTGTTAATCTGTTTATTGTCAAATATTCTGAGTATTCCACGAATACATAGTTAAACGTTGATGCACTTCTGAAATGTGGGAAGTTTTCTGACACTTAGGCATGCACGTCGCATGCTTATGTTATATATTGAATGGAACTTGCCGTGATGGACACTTCAGAGAGAGATATTTGTGTTGTTGGACAAGTTTTATCAAATGCTGCAAAGAGACGCAGAAGACCTGATGAAATAAGGTTAACGGATGATTAGATGCTTAATATGCCTTATTTGTTATACACAGCAGCCTCCACCAGCACGTGCTCATCCACAAAATGCCTGAGTAATTTAAGTTTAACGTTAAACTTCTGAATTGTACACAAATATTGAGGTCTGTGTTTTTGGTGTTTTACATGCACAAATATTCACAACAAATTCATCATGACTATAAACTGTTTCCATCACCAAACTCAAGATAAAATCTGCGTCTAGCACGTTAGATTTCTTTGATAATTCGGAGATTATTTTTGCATGTCCGTTTCCATTTAGGCTTTCTTATTCACATTTTTAAAACATAAATAGTTGGATAGAAAACCCCCCAAAAATTGCACATTCCATTACTTCTCCACACCCACCAACTTGCCGAATCTGCCACGCCCCCTTGTTCCAGCATCTCAGAATTTACAAATTAAGCAAAGGCAACACTGAAGCATTTATTCATATTTACATAGACATGCTAAAATGTCAAGGCCACACACACTACATGTTACACATGACAGGATAATATTTAAAAGAGGTTGGGGGTAAATTTAGGGCAGGATCTGTTTTACATAATTGCCACGTTTCTCTACCCCCTTTAAACTTATGCATGGATGCATACATATACTGTATAGTCCAGAATATTTAGTCTGATGCATGCACACAAGCAACACTGTATGTCTCATGAAGCATTTATTCATATTTACATAGACATGCTAAAATTTCAAGGCCACACACACTACATGTTACACGTGACAGGATAATATTTCAGGGAGGAGGGTAATTTGGGGGCAGGATCTGTTTTCCCCAACTGCCAGGACTCTACTGCCTTTCATTCATTTGCACTTGTGATCTTTAATCAAAAACATTAATCTTCCCTCCCCCTCTCAACAACAACGCTTCACCACATGACGTAAACAACAAAAATGAGGTAGGACTATACTGACTGTCCAATGGCCAGGCATTTTTAGCCCTCCTGTCCATGCCCAACTTACAACAAACCAATCAAAAAGGGAAGGCAAACATAAATTCCCGCCCTACATTTTTTCTAATTTCAGAAGTCGTTTCACTCGGATATACCTCACGATTTGGAAAAGAAGTCAATCGCAACTTCCGTTTCATGGTGACTTTAAGGGCGCATGCATTTGAACAACACTTTTCACACGGATGACACGTGAATGGTTTCTCTCCAGTGAGTGCTTGTGTGTCTCTTAAGGGTACTTGAACATGTAAAACTCTTTTCACAATTTTGACATGCAAACGGTTTCTGTCCAGTGTGAATTCTCGAATGGTTTTTAAATGCAGTGGAATCAAAAAAACTCTTTCCACACTCATGACACGCATGAGGTTTCTTTCCAGTGTGAGTTCTCAAATGAATCTTAAGGGCATAGGTACGTGAAAAACACTTTTCACACTGATGACAAATGAACAGTTTCTCTCCTTTGTGAATTCTCATGTGATTCTCAAGGTTACCTTTACTTGTAAAACTATTTCCACACTTATGGCATGTAAATGGTTGTTCTCCAGTGTGAATTCTCATGTGCTGCCTCAGCTGCCCTAATAAAACACTTTTCACACTGATGACACATGTATGGTTTGTCTCCAGTGTGAATTCTCATGTGATTCTTAAGTTGACCACCACATGTAAAAGACTTTCCACACTGATCACATGTGAATGATTTCTCTCCAGTGTGAGTTCTTATGTGTCTCTTAAGGTTTCCTGTAGTTATAAAGCTATTTCCATACTGGTGTAGCGCCCTACTCCCTTAAGGTAAATTTGGAATGGGCCCTGAGTTCTTTAAGTTTTAGATCTCTCTACAATCTTATAGCTATCATGGTCTTTGTATTAACAGACCTTCTTATTCTGGGATACCCTCATGTAGTGTTGTCAAAAGTACCGGTACTTCGGGTCCAAGTCGGTACCTAAAAATAAAAAAGTTGTCGGTACCTAATTTTCACAAGACCCGGTAGTACCGACGTACCGGGTCAACCGGGTACTGATGCTCTGTCTGACAGGTTGTTAGTCGGAAACTTTTTATAGACGCAATAA
This sequence comes from Triplophysa rosa, assembly GCF_024868665.1. Classification (NCBI taxonomy): domain Eukaryota; kingdom Metazoa; phylum Chordata; class Actinopteri; order Cypriniformes; family Nemacheilidae; genus Triplophysa; species Triplophysa rosa. The sequence goes on from NW_026634371.1 coordinate 96,887, forward strand.
GACGTGAAGCGAGGCTCCGATCCACAAGAGATGCGCACAGAAATACTTCAGATTAAAGTCATATCACGAAGAAAACGAACAGAGTTTTGTGGTGAAACGAGGAAGCATCCGGATTTAAGTTAACAAGTTCAAGCGGTAAGTTTCAAATTCTGTTCGCGTTTGCATTATGAATGTTGTAGCATATGTTAAGTTAAAGGTTACGTCAAAATAAACATCCCTGTTTGCGTGTTAATTTGTTAGCGCCAATGCTAATCCAGTCATGTGTCCTTATTAACCATTTAATTCTTTTATAACTGTAATGGAGTAAACTTAATGGGAGGACAGGATGGGGTTTACAGTACCTATTTTATTTAGGCCTCTCTGAAATCTATGTGCTAGAAAACTATCATACTAACTGCATGACTAGCAATGTGTATGTCTTGGATAGATAACTCTTATTAGGTTTAAAAAGCCACATTTAAACTAAAGAAAAATATATCTGTTGCATTTATTATTTTAATATACAGTTACCTTAATGCAAGTAATCTTGTGTAAATGCAGTATAAAAACTGATGTTTGTTGTAATATTGCATATGCATGTTTGTTCAGTCAGTTGACTTACTGAAGTTTATTCTATTTGTCTTATACAGCAGCAGACTGAGGAGGATGTTCATCAGCATGAAAGACCCCAGTGAGCACACAACAGTTTCAGCAACAATTAACTTATACTTCATGTATACAAAATGGCATTGCTTTCTATACATTTATATTAACAATGAGCTTTATTAATAAAATTGTGTTTCAATTAGCATGTACTTGTGTTTTGCTTTGGTACCGAAATTGGTACCGAGAACCGTGGAATTTTACTGGTATTGGTACCGACTATTGAAATTTTGGTACCGTGACAACACTACGTGTGAGCGTGTGAACTAGGGTGGCCATTTCCATAACACCAAAAAGGAGAACACTTTGCGGAATTTAGTGAGGCAAGAATAATTGCATAGGACTCTGGTGTACTCGCAACTACAATACAATTTTGTCCATCATATTGATGGTATCATGATACAGTGATTCTGAAATAGCCTACTCTATTCATTGCCAGACAATTTGATCTACGATATATCTTGATGTAGACCTATGTGTAACAGAAGAGGCAAAAAAGTGTTTGTTCACAGTATTTGTATTTATTCAAGACATTGTGAGGTCTGTTTCAAAAACTGACCACTGAGATGAACCTATACACTGAAAAAGGCAGATTGTTTAATTTGATGTAATCTGAATGTATATGTAGGGCACTACGACATTCTCACACAAAGCCTTAGCTTTTGTTTTCCCACAGGTCATCCCCTTAGATCAGGGGTCTTCAACTACTTTTCTTTCAGGGCCAGATTCCAAAAGTATAAATAGGATGCGGGCCAGTTTTTTACCATATCCTAATTTCTTCGGTTATTTTGTATTTCTGTTATTTATTGCGTTTTGTTCCTTTTATACTGTTTTTGTTGCTGTTACTTATAAGCCATATATAAAAAATGCACACAGATATTGCATCCAGTATTTGTGCCTTTTCATGATATTAAATTAAAAGGGATATTGTCTTTTTTAATTGTATTTTATATTCCTTAATGCATTACTTTACCCCAAAATTGCTCCTAATTTACTCACCCACAGTCCTACAGTACATCCAAGATGTGGGTGGCATTGTTTTTTCAAGAAGATATTTCTGAAGATATTTGGTTGAATTAATTAAAGTTAAATCAATAAAAGTAAAAAACGCAAATACATTCAACACAAAAGTAATCCCTGCCCCTTGTGACGTTAAATTAGCGTCTTATAAAGCGAGTCAATTGATCTGTGCAAGAAACTGAACGCTATTATCACATCTTCGGGTGAATTCTAATCGCATTAATGTGCCCCACGCACTTATAGGGCAGATCCTTTGTATAGTGCGAGTTCTGGGCGAGATGAACAGCTGTTTTTCGTAAATATAGCCGTTATACATAATGAATGCAGTAATTAAAACAACACCGTTTTCCCCTTATCTGAGACAACCGTTCACGTGGTGTACCCTTCCTAGTCTACTTTCAAGGGCACAAAACGCGTTTTAGAACGCGACCTATCGCGTACGCAAACCGATTGCCTGTGGCTGTGCAATGCATTGCTGATTATAACGTTGTAAATAACATTAAGTTTCTTGGACTGACCGATCAAACCGCTTTATAAGACGTAAATCATTATGAGCCGCGGGAATTATTTTCGTATTGAATGTAGCAGCGTTTTGGACTTTTAAAGATGTGGCTTCTCAGGAGGACGTGCATTTAAAGCACACCATTCTTAAAGTCTCTCCACTTTGAAATGTTAAGGCAGGCCAGGTCAAGATGATTGACGGGCCGCCAGTTGACTAGTCCTGCCTTAGATGAATCACTAAAGATCTCTCTGTCAACTTTCACTCCACAGTCTACACTCCTGTATGACTGGTGATGCTTGACTGCATGATAGACTTTACAAAGCTCTGCAGCTGAGATTTTGTCATCCTGAGGTGATGTTGCTTCTCGAAAAAATGACCTAAGGGAAGACGTACCTGCGGCTCGTCGGTTACATTTATGTTTTTCCGTGCTGGCATGTCGGTCAATGGTCGTGGAGGCTTGTTTACGTTTTTAACCAATGATGTATCAGTTATTTGACACCGCTTTCAGCCAATCATTTGTTTGCCCAGAGATCTTACGGCATTATACGCTATGCTGCTGCGTCCCAATAAAGGTTCTAGAGCGGGTTTTTTTAGGCCGATTCAGCGCAACTTCGAAAAGGAGGACAAATGAGCGTCCGGCTTGAGTCTGTGCGCTGCGCCGGACAGGGGGCTTAAAATCCGGACTGTCCGGCCAAAATCCGGACGTATGGCCACCCTAGTGTGAACAGACTAAAATGCGTGTGTCTCACGGTGAATGCGTGAGACTTGAGATCCCTGTAACATGAACAGAGTTTAGCGGGCTGTGTGTCAGTAATAACGGTCCGTGGGGAAACGCAGCGCTCCGTGTGTATTGTAGTTAAATGGATTAAACAAAGCTTCGAGGCAACAAAATTTGCCTCGATGATTTTTTGTATTCGAGTTACTCGAGGAATCGTTTCAGCCCTAGTGATGATGTGTTGTGTGCTCGTGCTGTAGTTCCGTCCCACTCTCCCCACTAGTCCCACCTCTAGCAGCTCGTGTTTTTCCGGAACTAATCGTACAGCTGTCTTTTGTAAATTTGCTCAAACTAAATACTCTTCGAAGATACGACGTATGCTATACTACCGTATACGCACTCAAGATTAATATGAGATTGGCAGAAACTGAGTGTGTTGCCCGATCTTTAATGCGCAGCTAGCTTATTTTTGACGGACACCGTGTCCAAGCCGCACAGTTCTATGTCAAAATAAATGTCCTTGTGCAGACTTCCGTATGTATTTCACATTGCATCCTTGGAAGGAGACCCGAAATGCACGACGAGAGGTTTATCCTCAAACAAAACCTTATTTTGTTAGGTTATTTTGTGGTAAAATAATGTTTTTTTAAGTGGAGTAAAACATAAGGGAACAAATAATGACATAGCAATAAGCACTACAAAAAACTGCACAAACCTAACCATTTTTTTTTTACTTTCCCATGGTATAACCCCTAAAACACGAAAAATTCAGAAAAACAACGTCGGACTAGCAAATAACACGGTCTCACGAATTCAGCCGCTTCGCTTTTGAGACGCTCCTGGTCAGGCACGTGCAGCGGGGGGTGCTTTGGGGGCTTGAGCCCAGGCCCTTTTTCTTCCTCGAGAGAAAGTGCTCTTTTTCTGGGATTTTTTTTTATTAATGGATATATGTATGTGCGTATGTGTTTCTATTTGCGCATGGCTTTCCCTGGCAAACCATTAGAAAATGTCTGGTCAGGTTGGGAAATGTTGAGAGTTATGATGCCTTTCTCCCATCCGCGTCTCCACGCAGGCGCGCAGCTGCACATAGCGCGCACGCGTAGCACAGCTGTGTGGTGTAGCACGTTTGGCACATCAGGCAGAGAGCCGCAGAAATGAAGCCCTCCCTCCTTTCCAGTAGCATTTGTTTTGGTGTGGAGGTGAGTGGTGATGAACAGGCTAGCTACATGTGCTTTCGAATTCACAGCTAATTATCCAAAAGACAAACTGCAAATATTGTTTTGCTAACATCCATCACTTATGAGCTAATGAGTAAGCTAATAGCTAAAGTTTCGCTAAGGCTGAGGCAGTATATCACTGGCATACATTGTCATGAATCGTGGAGGTGAGACATGGACAGAGGACCCAGGCGCAGACAGCGGGTAAGGGGTTAACAGACTTTAATAATAAATAACTAAGACAAAACAAAAACCCACGAGGGAGTAACAAAACAAAACAAAACAGGGGACTATAATAACATGACAGGACTAAGACTGACTACATACACAATGTGGCTTAATTTCATGTTGTTGTCTGTTCTTGTGATAAAATTTGTGAATTCTACAGAAGACCATTATTGGAAAATGAAACAATTGGGTGAGTGTGAGGGATTTAAAAAAATAGTTATTTTAATATATTTAACATTTTGTTTGGAAAAAATTAAAACAAATATGAGAAGTGGCCTTTTTTCCACTTGAGCCCATGCCCCTCAAAATGTCTGTGCACATCCCTGCTCCTGGTATTGAGGACGGAACAACATCTCGCCGGTTAGCTTTAGTGAGACATGTATGAAACCAACATGTGTGGATGACTCAAAGCCTTGAATAAGCAGAAAGCCATAAATATTAGAACAACGTTTCAAAACCTTACATAAAACATAAGTGTAAAGCCTGACAACTTCGTACCGACTAAAACGCATTAAATGTTAAAACGATAAAAATGTTTACCAAAGAAAAACAATTTAAGACGTGTAAAAATGTTTTTCGGATATGTAAGTCAAAAAGTCTTGAGCAAAATTGTTGTTAGCGCAAGATAGATGTTGCATCCACGTTGTATATCGTAGTTTGGTATTAGGATTTAATCATTTGCTCTTAAGGTAAATCTGTTCATTAAGACAAACAGGGTATCATAGTAATTATATTCACACATCAGGTTATTAGAGAAGTGTGAACTAAATTATGACTTCCGAAGCACTGGTTTATAGTGGACATGCAGTTTAAGAAGTGTATCCTTATGTCTGTCATTTGCTGACATGTGAGATTTGGAATGGGTGATGCATGTGGGCTTACCTTCATATGCCGATGCAAGTCTACATCACTGAAAGACAAGGTGAAGGCAAATTAAAATGCAGTGTGTGTTTGACAGTACTTATAGAGCAGTCAAGAAAAGATGAAAACACAAGCATTTGGCTGAATGTGATAAATGAACTAAGTTAAAAAAGTCCATCCAATCCTTTAAATCAGGAACACTTCTAAGAGCTGAAACCAGAGCATCTCTATCTTGAGAGCACTATACAGTATGTTTTGCTCATTTGAAGTCAATTCACAGCGCTTCAGATGATGCATTGTCTGCACAAGTTGACCATTTTTCTTGCATGCTTTAGTCACTTTTAAGTTTATTTTAACAATATATTTTCACATGTCGAAAGTTTCCTAAATTTAACTACATTTTACCACTTACCTGTAGTACACAATCCAGCACGCAACCTGTCCAATCTGTGTATGAAAAAAAAATATATAAGGCTGTGTATGAAAAATATATATAAAGCTATTTACATATACAAAAAATCAAGCTACTTCATATCCTTGCAGAGAAGACCTCTATTGCTCAGTTGCTTTGTGTAAGAAAATATAGCCTAGTATATTCAATAGACACTCAAAAACAAAACATAAGAAAATGGTGAGGATAAAATGAAGATTGGTGAGAAAGGTGATTCAACGTATACTTTGTGCATGTAAAGTTTGGATCTAAAGCAAACTGTTTAACAACAACAACAACAATTAAAACCTTGTTTAAGCTGAAAGTAAACAGAAACACTTACTGTAGGATGGAATGTCTACTTCTTGAGTTTCCTTGCTACACAATCAGATGTCCAACACAAAATAATAAAAGAGGTTTGACGCTGAAAAGAATTCAGAGTCTGCTCTATATGTCAGTAAATCTTAGAATAGTGTCTAGGTGTTAAGGGGTTGCCACAGTTTAACACTAACCACTAAAACAGATGTGCAAAGACAACTCTTAATAACAGGATGTGCGAGATTTGACTGTTCTAAATGTTTTAAAGAATATCAGTTTAGAATCATATAAACAATTATGTTAAAAGGCATGCCTTTGATAGAATCACTTTTATTTTTAATGTACATTTTTTTATTTTGAAAACCTTATGCAGACTTATTTTATGATACAACCTGGAGGCATGATATGAAAAACATTCATGAAATTAACATGACGTACATTCAATTTAAGGATTCTTGCTGTTCAATCCAAATCTGCTTTATGTGTTTTAAGGAATCACCCAACTGCCTGCTGTGATGCTATGAACACTAGCAATAAAGATGTTTTTTTTTTTCACCCTTGGTTGGTGGACGCACTGGCATCTTCTCAGACAGAAGGAAAACAGTCAGGATAGGGGCAACATCATGGACACCATTTAAAGACACCGCTCCATGCAGTTAGGAAAAACATGCGCTTTAATTATACAGTGTTGTAGACACAGTTTGAAGAATGGATACTCAGATTTTTTTCATTTTTCAGAAACATGAACGCTGGAAGGTAACCGCTCTTGGTCAACACTTGTGCACGCATACAAACATTTATTTGGTCAAGCCATTTTGATGGAGGCCCCTGTACAATTAGACACGTGTGAGAATGGTTTAAGATTAAACAAAACAGGTAATGATGAATAAAGCAGATATGTTTAGAATGCTGATGGAAAGTTGTTTTCTGATTAGTTAGAGATATAGCGAGATTATAGTTTGTCATTAACCCTATATAGATTGCATTGGACACTCTAGCAACACACAGGAGCCCCACAGCTCGATTCGTCACGCATTGCTTCATGTGATTTACAGCTGTCAGGTGGGCACAGAGCTGTCTGAAACAAGAGGTTTCTCTGTATAATGTCAGGAATGTTGTCTTTCCACCAGCGTAAGTTTTATCACATCCTATATATATATATATATATATATTGAATGCATTACTTATTCATTCAATCATTTATTTACTTACTTATTCATTCCTTGCTTTGTTTATATACGTATTCATTATTTATTTAATCACTTATATAGCCAATTATTTATTTAATCACTTATTCGCCGATTTATTTATTTATTTACTCATTCATCATTTCCTTTAAAACTCGTATTTATTTATTCACGCATAAGATACGTGTCAACCTCATAAAAACATGTCCAAACATGATCTCCGGAAAAGAGAGAAAAATGTTCCGTAAACATACGGCAAAAGTTCAACTCCAGACGTGGGCAATCCCTCACGACGTGGACAGATACAGTCAAAGGGCAAAAGTTCACCACGATGTGGGCGGTACCACACTAAGGGGGCGGATATGGTCAAAGGTCAACGCAAAGGGGGCGGGCCCTCGCAACGTGGGTGGTCCGGAAGTAATTCAATTTATTTGACTACCCAATAACTGTCTATGTCTTATGTCTAATAAAAATATTTTCATTCTCTCCCTTGCTTACTCCAGCTTTAATCCTCCTATATGGCCTTGTAAACTAACGGTACTGTTTAGCGTGTTGACAAAATGTTATATGCTCTCCTACTTGTAAGTCGCTTTGGATAAAAGCGTCTGCCATAGAATAAATGTAAATGTTGTGATTCTACACAAAAACATTCTTAACTATAGTCCAAATAGAGAGCCTTTTTAAGACTCTTTGTTTCTAACTTTAACCCTAATTTTATACAGAGATTGACCATATGTTTACATTTACTCTTTAGACACTTTCATCCAAAGCGACTAGCAAATGAGAGAGCAGTTGACATTTTGTACATGTGCTATAAACAATATTGTAGTTTACCATGTTTACAAGTAGGACTAAGGATAATGAACAACAAGAATGTAAGAAACAGACACAGTTGTTGTCGGTCATTTGCGCATCATAGGGTAATACTACTGTTGATGATCCCATCTATTTAATCACAAAGTGGTTATGCACTTCACAGAAATGTGACTGGTGTTCATCTTAAGTGACATTATTTATTTTCATTTAGACTATAGCAAAGAACCTAAAAAGACCCCAAACTGAGGGTTGACTAACTTGTCATGTAGCCTAATTTAGTTTCAAAATTACATTTTTTACAAAACACAAACATCTATTTTGTGTCCATTTACATGAGAGCTTAAGATATTATCATAATGAAGTAGGTGAAAAGAGAAGATCAGCCTGGAACAATAAGGTCTCTTAACAGCTCTATTAAAAATGATGTGAAAAACCATTCAAGACAAACAGCAGAAGGCTGAAAGCTCTATGAACAGCTCTATTAACACCAAAAATGTCCTCAAGAGGTGAAAAGCCGGTTTTACTGTCCCCAAATACTTCTTGTATTTTTTTCGCAGTCAGCTACTGGAGATCAAGAATGAAGAGCCACAAAAAGCCATAAAGGACTGTTGAATTAAATAAAATACATAAAAATTTTATCAGCTTTTAAGAAAAAAAAACTATTCAATTCATTGAAAGATTAAAACACCAACTGAACTACATAACATGTCTTATTCACCCATGAACATCGATATACAGTTCATGTTAAATAGAAAGGAGAATTGGGATGTTTTTATAACACAGTATATATAGAAAAAATCTAGAAAATGTGCTTAATCCCTTAGCTCATTTATTAGATATATAAAGACTAAAATTAAAATAGCTTTTGCATTATAAAGGACATAATCAGCACTTTTTATAAAAAACATTTTGATAAATTCCATAAGAATTCTCTAACGGAATTCTTTAACATTCTTGTAATTCAATCTCCATAGATGAGCAATTCCATTTGACTATTGTTCAACATTTGGGAAAAAACTGATTAAACACATTTACTGAGAAAATCTAGAAAAACTCTATTTTAATCAAACAATTGAGACACAGTTAACAAAAAATGATAAGACAAACTAAATCTTTTCTCTGTGTTGGAACTAAACTATGCAGATCACTGGCCCTCTAGGACCAGACATTAAAAGTAAATACCAGTCTTTAACCTGTAATATTAGTTTAATAGATTTATGCAATCGTCCGGACTATCATAAAACAAGTCCCTATGACTCATGCTATAATTCATAGGACGCCCCTGAATGCATGTAATGAGCGCTTAATATACCTCTGTTAATACTTGTTTTTATATTGTTGTATGATTTTGCACATGATTAACATAAACATGTTTCAGTACATATTTTTATAAACAGATTATAATTCAATGCCATAAATATGATGTAATAATCATTACGTGTTCTCAAAATTTTGGAATTTCGATTTATTAACTCTCTGTTTCTTCATTAGATGTACGATAAAATGTTATCGGAAGGTTATTTTACATTGTAATGTCAATTTTTTATGGTTCATTGAGTAATAACACCCATACTCCCCGCTATTTCTCTGCCCACGTTAGAATAAAAGACAGAGCGAATTATGCGCAGGTCCTGGTGTACACATGGTTTCATAAATCTGAAAACTTTTGTACACACTCTAAGGATGAAATCTACGCAATGTTTTATAAATGAGACACCAGCTCCAAAAAAAACACACCGTAAACAAGACTTCATGTTTGCATGTCCACTCAGGTAAGTCATTAAACTTTTGATCAATTAAGCGTCTCATCTTCAGAGTTTGAGCACCGGTTCTCTCCAGTGTGAAGTCTCATGTGTGTCTCAAGGTTCCTTTCATTTCTGAAACTCTTTCCACACTGATGACATGTGAATGGTTTCTCTCCAGTGTGAGTTCTCATGTGACTCTTAAGGCTACTGCCACAACGAAAACTCTTTCCACACAGATGACATTTGAAAGGCTTCTCTTCAGCGTGAGTTTTCATGTGCTTTACAAGCACTGCTCTTGTTTTAAAAGTCTTTTCACACTGATGACATGCAAAAGTCCTCTCCCCGCTTTGAGTTCTTTTGTGATCCACAAGGCGTCCATTTATTGGGAGATTCTCATGAATGTTCATGTGTCTCTGAAGGCCACTGCGATGTGCAAAACTCTTTACACACTGATCACATGTAAAAGGTTTCTCTCCGGTGTGAATTTTTCTGTGTCTTGAAAGGTGACCGCCACATGTGAAACTCTTTCCACACTGATCACATGTAAAAGGTTTTTCTCCTGTGTGAATTCTCATGTGTACCTTAAGGACAACTTTTTCAGTGAAACTCTTTCCACACTCATGACACGTGAATGGTTTCTCCCCGTTGTGAACTCTAATGTGTGATTGAAGCGGAGCTGGACCTGCAAACCTCTTTTCACACAGATGACAGGCAAAAAGTTTCACTCCAGAGTGAGTTCTCATATGTGCCTTAAGGCTACCTGCACTTCTGAAAGACTTTTCACACTCGTGGCACTTGAATGGTTTTTCTCCAGAGTGAATTCTCACGTGAATCTTGAGTTTATGCCCATCTGAGAAACTCTTTTCACACTGATGGCATTCGAATAGTTTCTCTTCAACGTGAACTAACATGTGCTTCGTAAGGACTGATTTGTAGACGAAATTCATCCCACACACATGACATGTGAAAGGCCTCTCCCCCGTGTGAATTTTCATGTGCTGTACAAGATGGTTTTTTATTGCGTAACTCTTTCCACACAGATGACATTTGAAAGGCTTCTCTTCAGCGTGAGTTTTCATGTGCCGTACAAGCACTGCTCTTGTTTTAAAAGTCTTTTCACACTGATGACATGCAAAAGTCCTCTCCCCGCTTTGAGTTCTTTTGTGATCCACAAGGCGTCCATTTATTGGGAGATTCTCATGAATGTTCATGTGTCTCTGAAGGCCACTGCGATGTGCAAAACTCTTTACACACTGATCACATGTAAAAGGTTTCTCTCCGGTGTGAATTTTTCTGTGTCTTGAAAGGTGACCGCCACATGTGAAACTCTTTCCACACTGATCACATGTAAAAGGTTTTTCTCCTGTGTGAATTCTCATGTGTACCTTAAGGACAACTTTTTCAGTGAAACTCTTTCCACACTCATGACACGTGAATGGTTTCTCCCCGTTGTGAACTCTAATGTGTGATTGAAGCGGAGCTGGACCTGCAAACCTCTTTTCACACAGATGACAGGCAAAAAGTTTCACTCCAGAGTGAGTTCTCATATGTGCCTTAAGGCTACCTGCACTTCTGAAAGACTTTTCACACTCGTGGCACTTGAATGGTTTTTCTCCAGAGTGAATTCTCACGTGAATCTTGAGTTTATGCCCATCTGAGAAACTCTTTTCACACTGATGGCATTCGAATAGTTTCTCTTCAACGTGAACTAACATGTGCTTCGTAAGGACTGATTTGTAGACGAAATTCATCCCACACACATGACATGTGAAAGGCCTCTCCCCCGTGTGAATTTTCATGTGCTGTACAAGATGGTTTTTTATTGCGTAACTCTTTCCACACAGATGACATTTGAAAGGCTTCTCTTCAGCGTGAGTTTTCATGTGCCGTACAAGCACTGCTCTTGTTTTAAAAGTCTTTTCACACTGATGACATGCAAAAGTCCTCTCCCCGCTTTGAGTTCTTTTGTGATCCACAAGGCGTCCATTTATTGGGAGATTCTCATGAATGTTCATGTGTCTCTGAAGGCCACTGCGATGTGCAAAACTCTTTACACACTGATCACATGTAAAAGGTTTCTCTCCGGTGTGAATTTTTCTGTGTCTTGAAAGGTGACCGCCACATGTGAAACTCTTTCCACACTGATCACATGTAAAAGGTTTTTCTCCTGTGTGAATTCTCATGTGTACCTTAAGGACAACTTTTTCAGTGAAACTCTTTCCACACTCATGACACGTGAATGGTTTCTCCCCGTTGTGAACTCTAATGTGTGATTGAAGCGGAGCTGGACCTGCAAACCTCTTTTCACACAGATGACAGGCAAAAAGTTTCACTCCAGAGTGAGTTCTCATATGTGCCTTAAGGCTACCTGCACTTCTGAAAGACTTTTCACACTCGTGGCACTTGAATGGTTTTTCTCCAGAGTGAATTCTCACGTGAATCTTGAGTTTATGCCCATCTGAGAAACTCTTTTCACACTGATGGCATTCGAATAGTTTCTCTTCAACGTGAACTAACATGTGCTTCGTAAGGACTGATTTGTAGACGAAATTCATCCCACACACATGACATGTGAAAGGCCTCTCCCCCGTGTGAATTTTCATGTGCTGTACAAGATGGTTTTTTATTGCGTAACTCTTTCCACACAGATGACATTTGAAAGGCTTCTCTTCAGCGTGAGTTTTCATGTGCCGTACAAGCACTGCTCTTGTTTTAAAAGTCTTTTCACACTGATGACATGCAAAAGTCCTCTCCCCGCTTTGAGTTCTTTTGTGATCCACAAGGCGTCCATTTATTGGGAGATTCTCATGAATGTTCATGTGTCTCTGAAGGCCACTGCGATGTGCAAAACTCTTTACACACTGATCACATGTAAAAGGTTTCTCTCCGGTGTGAATTTTTCTGTGTCTTGAAAGGTGACCGCCACATGTGAAACTCTTTCCACACTGATCACATGTAAAAGGTTTTTCTCCTGTGTGAATTCTCATGTGTACCTTAAGGACAACTTTTTCAGTGAAACTCTTTCCACACTCATGACACGTGAATGGTTTCTCCCCGTTGTGAACTCTAATGTGTGATTGAAGCGGAGCTGGACCTGCAAACCTCTTTTCACACAGATGACAGGCAAAAAGTTTCACTCCAGAGTGAGTTCTCATATGTGCCTTAAGGCTACCTGCACTTCTGAAAGACTTTTCACACTCGTGGCACTTGAATGGTTTTTCTCCAGAGTGAATTCTCACGTGAATCTTGAGTTTATGCCCATCTGAGAAACTCTTTTCACACTGATGGCATTCGAATAGTTTCTCTTCAACGTGAACTAACATGTGCTTCGTAAGGACTGATTTGTAGACGAAATTCATCCCACACACATGACATGTGAAAGGCCTCTCCCCCGTGTGAATTTTCATGTGCTGTACAAGATGGTTTTTTATTGCGTAACTCTTTCCACACAGATGACATTTGAAAGGCTTCTCTTCAGCGTGATTTTTCATGTGCCGTACAAGCACTGCTCTTGTTTTAAAAGTCTTTTCACACTGATGACATGCAAAAGTCCTCTCCCCGCTTTGAGTTCTTTTGTGATCCACAAGGCTTCCATCTATTGGGAGATTCTCATGAATGTTCATGTGTCTCTGAAGGCCACTGCGATGTGCAAAACTCTTTCCACACTGATGACACGTGTGTGGTTTCTCTCCGGTGTGAATTTTTGTGTGTCTTGAAAGGTGACCGCCACATGTGAAACTCTTTCCACACTGATCACATGTAAAAGGTTTCTCTCCGGTGTGAATTCTCATGTGTACCTGAAGGCTATATTTAACTGTGAAACACTTTCCACACTCATGACATGTGAATGGATTCTCTCCAGTGCGACCTCTTTTGTGATCCACGAGGCATTCATCTTTTGGGAATTTGTTTCTATGCTTTTTGTCTCCTGTTCTCAGAGCTCCTTTTTGTGAAACATTTAGGTTTGCTTTTACATACCGATGTTTCCCATCAGCACCATGCACCTCCATCATATCTGAAATGAACAAAGTAATCTGTTAAAATGCATCTACTTTACAATTGTACAATAACAAAAAGCCACTATATGTCATGTGTCCAATTTGTGTCATCTTTAATGTGCTAAAACTTTATTTTGTCATTCTTATGTCAATTCCTGGGCCCGGTTGCAAGAAACCTCCCAGAAAACCCTTAATTCTAATTGTAACAGTATTGTTACAAAGGGTTTTCTTACCCTGAGGGGTTGCTTGTAACCGGGCCCTGGTCTTAGGGCTATTTTAGAGCAATGCAAAGGGTCAGTTTAATTCGCTAGTTGCACAAGATGGCACCGGTGAGCTTTTGGGACGCCAGAGTCGGCAGAGTAATTTCCGGTCATATAACACTGTATGGGAAAAGGAGGATTTTTGGCAGGCAAATATGGGTAGTTTTTAGACAGATCCACTTTACATTCCTGAGCACTTTGTTAAGCCAAAACAACACGACAGTGTTATTTGACTGGAAATTATTCTGCTGACCATAGCTCACCGGTGCCATCTTGTGCAACTAGCCTATTGTCAAGGAACACAATGCACTGGTAGTTTGTTTAAATACAATTCTTTTAAAACTATTCCAGATTTTGGATATAGAAAGTTATTAATTCAATTCAATTTTATTTATATAGCGCTTTTCACAATGTGCATTGTTCCAAAGCAGCTTTACAGGAGCAAATAAGAAAAACAGAAAAACACAGAAAGGTAAAACACAGCACAGTGCATGGTGTTTATAGATTCTAATAAATAAATGAATAAATAAAATAATTAAATTTACCATATTACCATAACATATTTTAGTGCATTTATCCGTTTCCTCAATGCTAATTGTCTGTTTTAATGATTTAACTACAGCCACTAATTCATTAAATAAAAGCTGTATTATTCCTCAACTGTCAATAATAAAGACAAAAAAACAGACACCAACCTCTTTGTTCCTCAGTATCTTCATTTTCCATTCTGCATAGTTCTGGATCTCTCATGTTCTCAAGCTTCCTTTCCTCCACCAAAAGTAAGAAATTCAGTTACACCTGGAATGATTTTTCTGCTTGTTTGTCTCTCACGTTTATTGGTGGATTGCTGTAGGAGGAGCTTATCTGAAGGCGTCAATCACGGTCAGGGTGTGAACGAGTAAATTGTTCATGCTAGAGCCATCTGTTTCAGGATTTTTAATTGTTCCAGATAAATATTCACCTGCTTATTCAATTGGTGTAAATTTGACCATGAAGGCTCTGGTGGATAGCGAATGGTCACAAAGCGTCCGTTCAGAGATGAAGAAATGCTTAATAGAGGATATCTTGATACACAAGTAGTTGTGATTCTAAACAAAAAAAAAACTGAAATGATTAAAGGGACATTACACCCATAAATGTAAATGTTGTCATCATTTACTCACCCTCATGTCATTTCATATATAAACTACTTTGTTCTGATGAACACGGAGAAAAATATTTGGAAAATGTTTCACTCCCGGGACATCATTGACTACCATAGTATTGAAAAAAATTAATTGCCCCAGAACTGTTTGTGTTTTCCTAAATTCTTCGAAATATCTAATTTTGTGTTCAACAGAACAAAATATATACATTTTTTATCTACTATGATAGTGAATGATGCCCCAGAACTAATAGAAATATCTTTCTCTGTGTTCAACAGAACAAAGAAATTTATACAGATTTGAAACAACCTGGGTGTGAGTAAATGATGACAGAATTTTCATTTTTGGGTAAACTATCCTTTAGATACAAATATCACAGTACATTTATAAAAGTATTGACTAAAATAAGTAACGTTAGTCATGCCATCTTACATTCCACTATTTAGTTCTCTACTATGATTGAGCTTATTTACTAAATAGAAATATTCAAGACATGAAACAACTATAACATTATATTACTGACATAATCAGAAATAACCTCACACGGATTTCTTATGGCTAGCCATTATATACCGTATTAAGCACAAATAACTAAATTTGACCTTAAACAAGTTTAAAACAAGTCCAAGTTTACAAATTATTTTACTCAAGAATCACTGTGTGTGTAGTACCCCTGGAATGAGGAGAGGATTAGTGAAAAGAACAAGACGGACGCATTGCTTCCTCAACAGTGTCCTTACTGTGAATCACATTTAATGTAATGACATTGGATATGTATAAATGAATGCACAGCATGAATGATTCAAACATATGTTTACCCAACATAGAGAAATGATCAGTACACGTGACGTAACATCCACTCCGATAATACCATTCAGTACTCATCGATCGTTAACGTCAACCTGCGCTTAAATCACAATTCAGACCAGGGAGAAACTAAACTCTTTCCATTTACACAACGAGATAACATTCACTTTGACAAACATACTTAAACATCTTGTGGAGTAGCACAATTGTTATGCAACCGCACGTGCTAACCACGCTCTCTTTTATACATTGTTCATTAAACAAAAAAAAAGATTAATCACTTAATAAACAGTTACCCTCTACCAGTGTTCATCTTCATCTGTGTATGTCAAATATATAGTTTACAGTTACCTGCAATGAGGAGAGGATTATGAGATATGAAAAGAACAAGACGGACGCATTGCTTCCTCAACAGTGTCCTTACTGTGAATGAAGCGCGTTACGACCGCACTTCCCCATCACGCGCGATGACGCCATCACGCAAGTACGCAAACTTGCTACGCAACATACTAAACCGAATTATTTTCCTTAAACTATAAACCAGATGAATAAATAAACAACATTATTTGAATAAACTACATGAACTTAAATTGACAATCGACTTCCTGTATACCACATGTGCGCATCATTTTATTACTTTAATCGTATTTATCGTTCCCGTTAGCTAAATTAAAATTAAGGATGCTATAAGTAGGCTAATACTAAAGCAAATCACGATTGAAAATATAAAATTACACCTTTAAACCTTTAAACATTCAACACATTAACACATAAAACACTGCTCTTGACGGTAATTAATTAGTGAAGAAGTAAACTATGAAACCCCTGATTTGAGTTAGTTCCATCAACTCTGGGTAGACTTGAGTTAAGCGCTTGCACCACAGCTACGACAAGCCATGATCAATGGAGCTCCGATATTACGATTCACCATGGCAACGGCACAAAAAAAAAGCAACATGGCCGTAGAAAGCGCTTGAGAGCGAGGCACTCTTTCCGCTCTGCATACAATGGATTTACTAATGTGTAAATGTATGAGAATTTTAAAATTTAAATCGATAAAGAGATAAATGTACCAATAAACAAACAAATTAATCAGTAAATGAATTAATAAATGAATGAAACAACAGAAATAAATCCGAAATAATAAAAAAATCTTCTATCTCTCACTCGTCATGAGTACTCTAGTGAGCCTTGGTGACGTCATGGTGTATGGGACACTTGTTGTGAGTGTTTCAGACTCTCCTGTCAAAGTAAGAGTGATCATGAGTTCGAACTCTGCTCGGAGCAGTTTTGGGTAGGAATGGTGTGCACGTCTAAATTAATTGTTTATTACCCTTATCAGTGCATTTGTCTGTATTTATTAATTTCTTTATTCGTGCACTTTATTTGCACACTATATTAAATCATGTCTTATCCTCCATAGAAAACTAACATTTGTGAGAACATGTAAGGGAAAGAATATGCTCTGATGTAATACACGGCCACAGTGGCTGATGTTATTGATGTAAGGATGGATGAGATATATTTTAATTTATATATATCTAATTCACTGTAAAGAAAAATGGTTGTTTTAATAAAAATGCACAGGGAAATTACAAAATTCGACTCGGGTCCTAAATTCCTCTCCTGAAATCAAAGAACATATGAATTAATGCAGCCTCTTTACATACAGGATGCTCTATAAAAGCACAATGACATTTTAGTCACTGAGATGGTCTCTGTGTGATCTGTGAAATGTGTGCCATGAATGACTGTATTAATGAATGAATGATTTACACCACTTGCACTTTAAAAGGGGGAAGGAGATCGAAAGAAACTCTGGGTTTACCAAAGAAAACCTGCTTCTGACCAGGTTAGGTTCACAGAGTAAGTTACTACGGTTACTGACTCTGAGTATAAGTGACCTCTCCTTTAGAAACGGACTTGAGTTACCCCACTTTCTCAGGTTTGACCTACCTCACATTCTGAAACGGAAAACCCAGAGTTTCCCTCATTTCAGGATTAATATACTCAGAGTTTTCACTAAACCTCCTTTCTGAAACAGGCCCCTGATGTTGGAAAGACCTGCCATATAGTGTGGACCCCCATTTATGCACTAATTTAATTCATGCGTTTTCCATTATTAATCAGGAAAATCAACTGAGCACCTATGACTGGAATGATTCAACGCTCTACAAATCTTTCAATGGACTGAAGCAAAAGTGTCACATGGCAGAAGAACCCAAATGCAGACAGCAGGTAGAACACAAAAAACTTTATTAAAGCAAAAACCCACAATGGGTGGCAAACACTAAATTAAACAAGACTCAAAAACAAATACTTCCCACAAGGGGGCAAAACAAGGAAGTCCAAATAATAAGTCCACTGACAAGGCAAGGCTGGAACAAGGGAATCTTCACGGGACTAGAAACGAACATGAACAATGTATGACGAACCGGCACCGGACAGAGAAAACTAGGGCTTTAAGAAGGAGAACACTAACGAGGGAAAATAACACTGGGCAGGTGAGGGGAATGAAACAATAATGGGAAGATTACGTGAAACAAGGGGGCGGGGCCAAGGCACGCGACAGGAGAACACGTGGCGCAAAGTCACAACAAAGGCCACGTGTTTCCACACATAGCACAACAAGCACAAAAGACATGGTACTGTCACGACCCTGTCCAAAGAACTAGAAAACTCCTGACAAGAAGGACAGGATCATGACACAAATTTATGTTATCTCATATGTATATCAAAATTATGTATCAAAGTGATTATGTGTTGTTTTCAGAACACATTTATGTAAATAAAGATACATACTGGAGTGAAACATGAATATTTGACTTGACAGAAACCCCAGTTTGAAAACTCAAACTGGATGATGGGACTTTGGGACAGCTCAGTAAGTGTCCTGCTTAAACGCGTAACTGTTTTTTCTAATAAATAGAAGTTAATTAATTTACTGTGTTGTTGAACTCTCACTTCAGGTTTAGCATCATGGTGTCCACCCCAGCAAACAGACAGACCTTTATACAGTCTTCAGTCAACTTTTTGAGGACTCATGGCTTTGATGGTCTGGATCTGGACTGGGAGTTTCCTGGTTAATCGTGGAAGTCCTCCAGAAGACAAGCAAAGATTCACACTGCTCTGCAAGGTACTTTAACATTTACTATTTAAAACAAACAACATCTGTATAGAAAAAAATGTGGAACAAACAATAGAGACACAAGAAAAACAATATAGATATAATGAAAAGCATAACAACAGGAATACAATAAAATACATAGCAAATTTTCTAAGCATTCTTGCAATGACTTTTAATAGCTGTAACTCTTTCAAATTGACATTCTAATGTAACTTTAATTTACACTTATTTTATGTAATAACCTTATGACATATTTTATATATTTTATGTATTTTTACTTAATATTTTTTTCCATTTTAAATTATATTATTTTTAGAGAAATTTAGTGAAAATCTCTCCGTATTTGGTAAGTTCTTTTTTAGCTTTGGCATCATACTGTTAATTTATTTGTCTGTGGCGTAAATAACACATTTCAACTGCACTGTTTTACTATTACAAATGTGAACCTGTGACCTGTGTTCTGTTATAAGGCAGAAGGTAATGCCACTGGATGTCCCAGATTCCTGCTCACTGCTGCTGTTTCTGCTGGGGAAAAAACATTGATGGTGGTTATGAAATTGTAGAAATTTCTAAGTATGTCTTTTAAAATTAGGCTACACATTTTTATTAGTATTTACTGTAAAGTCACATAAAAACAGTCCTTTTGTTTTGTTCATATGCTTTGAAAAGAATGTCTTAATGCAAATTAAAAGTAATATTGTGTGGAAAAACAATGGTCTAGAAGCACCTAATCCTGGTTGTAAAATTAAACTTTAAATAATCTGTAAATTTATTTCTGAAATCTGATTGGTTGATTTAAATGTTGTCCCTAAGGACATCAACCACTTGGCAAAATCAGGATAGCCCATGCGCTCATGGCGTGTCACTGGACACAACAGTCCTCTGTATCGTGGGTCTAGCCGGCACAGAAGACAACATACTTCAATGCTGTAAGAAAGCCCTACAACCTTTATAACCTATGTCATTCAAAACTAGAAAAATAAATTGTTGGATTAAATTTATTCCAGGATTTTGAAATGACATACTGGAGAGATCAGGGTGCCCTGTGGAGAAACTGAGGATGGGATTTGCAACATACGGACGGACGTTCAGTCTGACGTCCACGGCCAGTGATGTTGGAGCTCCAGCTGATGGTCCTGCTTCAGCGGGAACATACACCAGAGAGGCTGGATTCTGGTCCTATTATGAGGTCTCACATTCAGGCACAGTACAAACTCAAAATTTGACAAAGATGATCTCCAATAACTTGAAAACTGAATAATTATTATCCATCAGATCTGCACCTTCCTTAAAGGAGCAACAACACAATGGATCGATGATCAGAAAGTTCCATATGCAACCAAAGGAAAAGAGTGGGTGGGCTTTGACAACAAGATGAGCTGCGAGACAAAGGTAATTATTTATATGAGTTACATTAACATACACTGACTGTTAGTTGTCAAATGTGCACGCTGAAAGTTGGCAGGGTTATGAAAATAAAATCTGAGAATAAATTCTGTTCATGCATCAGGTTCAATACCTAAAGGACAAAAAATTTGGAGGAGCGTTTGTCTGGGCTCTGGATCTCGATGACTTTACGGGACAGTTCTGTGAGCAGGGCAAAAGTCCTCTCATCAGCTTCTTAACATCGGTACTCTCCATCACATAACTCATAACTAATAATCGCACAATGCACCTGTCGTCTAATGTACTATAACACGCCTGTTTAGAAGAAATGTGTATGACATGTTAAGGAAGCAGTGTAGAACCTTCTGGTGACAAAATTATATAGAATTAAATGAGTTTTTATGTTAAAAAGACTTTCTATAATTTGGAATTACACACTTTACTTTTATGTGTTTGTAATAAAGATCAATAAAACGGAAGGAAGGAGGCGGGAACCGGCGAACATTTAAACATTTAATCAAAAATAAATACACCAAAAAATACAAAAGTAACAAGCCGGCAGCCCCTCGCGGACGACTGCCGGTGTTGTGCCGAAAACACACTCCCTGCCAGAATCGCACTGCCTTCGCGTGCGCGCGCGTGACGTCACTCGATGCCACCGCTGGTTTACAAAGGCGATTCTGGTCTGTAACTCGCGTTTTTCAGTATTCGTTACGAAAATGTCACATTCTTAGACAATGTAAGCAATACAGGTATATTTATGTGATTGATTTAAACTTCGTTTGAATAAATGTCTTATATTTACATACGGAGAATAAGCATTTAGTGGATCGAAATAAAGTTGGATTAAACTAAATCGACTTTCTTGTTGTTCCAAATGACTGTAAACAGTACTGCATTACTGACTGAATCAACTCTTTTCATTACACCTAAATGTGTGTTTTACACCTAGGCCTTACACAAGGCAGAAAATTACATGTAGTTGAGGACACACACTGTAAAGAAAGCAGACACATCTGACGATATAAAATAATGTATAGATGATCAAATTGAAAAAAAAGGTTTTAAATGGCGAACACTGGCATTTTTTAAACGGGTAAAGACGAATGATGATCCTGCAGAAAGATTTATTGATTTAAGTTGAAAAGGTAATGTAACATGAAGTCCTGAGATTGGGGGGGGTTGATCGCAAGCCTTGCAACACTCCTCTTTAATGCTTTATATAATGATGGCACTTGTCTTTTCAGGAGACGATACAGATCGAGAGATGTCACCAGCATTTTTCATGTGTCTCTGACATTGCAAACCTGAGATTTGGGGGGGTATGATTTCGGCAAGCCTTGCCAAAATCACACTCCCCTCTTTATAATGCTTTATAATAATGATGACACTTGTCTTTTTCAGGAGACAGACTACAGTTCGAGGATGTCACCAGCATCCTTTCATGTGTCTCTGACATTGCAAACCTGAGATTTGGGGGGGGTATGATTTCGGCAAGCCTTGCCAAAATCACACTCCCCTCTTTATAATGCTTTATAATAATGATAGACACTTGTCTTTTTCAGGAGACAGACTGCAGATCAGAGATGTCACCAGCATCCGTTTTCATGTGTCTCTGACATTGCAAACCTGAGATTTGGGGGGGGTATGATTTCGGCAAGCCTTGCCAAAATCACACTCCCCTCTTTATAATGCTTTATAATAATGATAGACACTTGTCTTTTTCAGGAGACAGATTACAGATCGAGGATGTCACCAGCATCCATTTCATGTGTCTCTGACATTGCAAACCTGAGATTTGGGGGGGGTATGATTTCGGCAAGCCTTGCCAAAATCACACTCCCCTCTTCTATAATGCTTTATAATAATGATGACACTTGTCTTTTTCAGGAGACAGATTCAGATCGAAGCGATGTCACCAGCATCCAGTTTTCATGTGTCTCTGACATTGCAAACCTGAGATTTGGGGGGGGTATGATTTCGGCAAGCCTTGCCAAAATCACACTCCCCTCTTTATAATGCTTTATAATAATGATGACACTTGTCTTTTTCAGGAGACAGACTGCAGATCAGAGATGTCACCAGCATCCAAATGTTTTATTTCTATGATCTGGATCACTTTTTATTGTTAAAGTCAAATTCCATAGCTTTCTTAGCTTAACTCGTCTCTGTTGATGACCTATAATGAGGGGCCAAATTATCATGCTTATTCAGGAGAGAATGGACTATGAAATTTTTCTAAGTCATTGGGACCAATGTTTGAAGGAGGGAGACAAAATAGTGGTTCCAATAAATCAAAAATGTTTCCAACTTTCAAAATTCAATTTTCTCCTGTTTGCTTAGTTCATATGTTAAATCACACTCTGATTTAAAACGGTGTCACTAAAGTGTTCATTCTATTTGATGTATGATTAAAAACTTACAACACTGTTCATGTAAAGATAAATAGGCCTTTATTTTATTATTTAAACATGATGTGTCTTGTATAGTTCATATGATTGTTAATTCAAGTATTATGGTAAACCCTAATCTGCCCATGTTTTAATTACGCGATTAAGGTTAAAAAACATTCTACAATATGAAATGTCTTTAAAGTTGTCTGAAGCTATGTATGTTGTGAAAACGCTACACAAATGACGTCTCCCTCTTTGAAAAAAAACGCCTGCATCTAACTTTCAGTAGCATGCTTTTATGTGGGATGGGATTTCAATCAAATTTGAACACTGCGCCTTGCAAATTCGCCACAATTTTCTCCGCCACCAGATTCTATTTCTTAGTCTACAATTTTCTTGGATGTCCTGTTGTTCTGTTTGATTGATTTATTGACCATGGATCCTGTGATTTATAAGCAAATTACAACGTACAAGACCACTGGAACGTACCCTGACGGACTCAAGAAGAACGAAAAAAATACTTTTCGGCAAAAGGCCAAGAAATTTAAAATGACAGGTAAATTCGAATGTATGATTAATTCTGATTAATAATTTGCGGGTGGATGAAGTAGTAGTCATGGTATAAGATGCGTACGGTATGCCTATAGATTTTTGGAATAGTGTGCAGATTTACCGGGTGCTTTATAACGTTACTGCTTTTTTGGAAAAAGATAAATCCCCCTCAAAATGGTTCTTTGAGCACATAACTTTCAATCTTTTTTTTTTTATCGCGGAGGCAAACATACACTGACGTCTTTACTTTTTTAAATGCTTTGTTAGACGCCTAATCTTGTCCTGGAATATATATAAACTGACCAAATTAATTTCTCTGATAATTTTAACCACACTCTAAAAAAAAGCCGTAAAAATAGGGCACAATATACTGTATTAATATGAAGGAATTTTCCGTGTTCATTTTTACAGTTGTTTTACCTGTATTTTACATTTTGCACTGCATTCATTTGCATTTTAGCATTAATGGAAATGTCCGTAAAATAAAGGAAAATGTACTGGTAATTTTCTGCCAGTACTTTATCTGTTTTTTTACGGGATTTTTTTTTACAGTGCACTAACGTATATACTTGGCAGTACGTTATGTGTCTGAATGCTTCTTGTTTGCCTGTAACATCTTTAAATTTTATCTCTAAATAATTTTTAATACAGAAAAGTTTAAAGTTAGAATTTTAGTTATGCTAAATAGCTGTTCTTGATTTTCTGTGAAAAAGAATAATTTACCTGTCTGTCTAGTATGTTTTCAAATATAATGTCACTTTTAGTCTCAATATGTTTATTATATTTAGATCTGTTATCCATATATCGATATGTCCAGTATAATTCATTATGCAAAAGTCAAGTATCTATTAGGGGTGTAACGATACTTCGTATTACGATATTTCGCGATGCAAAAATGTTACGATGCGCATCGTAGAGAGATGGGATATTTTACGATATGTTTAATTCTATTCGTTAGACACTACCTACTCTGCCAGCGCGTCACGTTGCTTATCTCACATATGCGGTAGAGAGAGAAGTCTCTGTGAGAAGGGGAAGCACAAGACACAATCTGTCTCCAAGTGGTTTACAAAGCGTCATATTTTCCTTCACAATCGCCGTTAAAACACAGCAAACTTGAAGCGTGACTGCAGGCGAGTCACGCCAGTTTTTAAATGCCAATGTTCATTTATCCGCTAACGTGAGCTGCTGCATTACGCGATATGCAACATAAAGTAAGCCAAAAGATACCAGCGCTGTTCCGATCAGAGAAGCGATGAAGTGAGTCGTACTGTAGATTAAAAGATCGAATGACATGCTAAAAAACAAGTATGTGATCTGCATGATTGAAGAAATGTAATACAGTTTATGTAATATGTCTTTTTGAAAGATTTTTCTCATTTATTACTGTCTCAAGCAAAGACAGCGCAGCTTCACAGAGACACGAGCCAATAGCGTTTGAGTGTGAGCTCTTTCAGAGCGTTTCATTGGTTTAATGTACTGAATGAACACGCCCTTCACTGAACGAATGAGTCAATTGAGTCAAAATGAGACTGAATGATCCGCTACATGTCTTTCATGGTCTAATATTCTCTGTTACAACACTGCATATCCAGTAGTTACTCAACTTTTCCGAAATAAAAGGTAAAGTAAATTATGTCGAAACAGTTCAATCTTTGTATGGAACATTTAATTACACCAATTCAATGAGTTATCCAAATAGATTTTAGTAGACTAATATAATTTTGATTTTGTCGACTAAAACTATGATAAATAGGGATGACTAATACTAAATTGCATTTTAGTCAAAAGACTATGACTAAAAGCTAAATCAAAATTTGTTGTCAAAAGTTACACTGATCTTAATTCTAATTTCAGTTTAGCCTTAAAATGTTAAAATTCTTTAATGAGTTGCATGTTCAACAAAATAAGCTAATGAAATTGTTAATATTTTGAAAATAAATGTTATTTTAATTTTTTATTTTGTTAAAAATATTGAGATATGTACCGAATCGTTAGCTGAGCGTATCGTTACACCCCTACAAGGATCTCACACCACTTCTTACAAAAGTCTGGAAGTCTTTCTGGATTTGTAATTCCAGTGGTATCTGACCCTTTCTGTAAGTGTTTTGGTTGAATATGGGTGTCGAGATCTGTTTGGTTATTAGCATTATTCCAAATATCTTTCTCTATGTTTATCAGAACAAAGTTTTATATGCACATTTGGAACAACTCGAAGGTGAGTTAATGATGACAGAATTTAAATTTTTGGTTGAAGTATCCCTTTAACTGTCACAAGCCCACATGTGGGGCCAAATTCTTTTTTTAACTATTCAACTGCTAATATCCTATGCCAAACGTAAAAAACCTAACAAACAAGACTTGTGTGCATTTTGTTAGCAAGTTAACGTGAAAATCCTTTACAAATGTGTGTCCAGAGAATAAAACTTTGAACTTTGAATTATTTCTTTTTCTCATAGATGGAGAATTGTTTTATGTACGTCACAAAGGAATGACAAGTGAAGTAACGACAAAAGTTGTTTGTGGAGCAGAGCAGGCAGATGAAATCTTCAAGGAGTTTCATGCCAGCAGTCTTGGGGTGCATACTGGTCAAAAAAAGACCAGAGATGCGATTTGCATAAGATTTTTTTGGCCTAGTATGTCACAAGACATTGATGCATGGGTAAAATATCTACTGATTTTGCCTATCATGAGAATTGTAATGTAGTATTGTATATAATACCTTATACCATGGGCTGTTTGAATACTCTATTCTGATTGGTTGGGAGATGTGTATTAAAGCTGTTTAATGCACAGGTAGTTCCAGTCAGTTTGATCAACATTTGAAATTAACTGATGAAAATAACTGTAAT
This sequence comes from Triplophysa rosa, assembly GCF_024868665.1. NCBI lineage: Eukaryota > Metazoa > Chordata > Actinopteri > Cypriniformes > Nemacheilidae > Triplophysa > Triplophysa rosa. The sequence goes on from NW_026634371.1 coordinate 123,088, forward strand.
TTTAACATGTCTGATCCAAAATCACACTGTTAACATCAATAACAGCTTTAACTTGGCAAATGACCATGGTATAAGCGGGATAATCCATGGCTAGCCGTGCATTTAAGGGTTTTAATGCAGTTCGCAGAGGCAACTTCCACGTTGTGCATTGAAACCATTTAACACACGGCTAGCCGTGGATTTTACCCTACATATTATAAGTAATAATAACTTCTTGGATTCATGTTTAGTGAATTGTTCATAATTCAGTGAAAAATCATGAGTGCTTAAACAATTAAATGTTGTATGTTTTGACAAGGTGGCACAGTGTGAAGCATGCCAGTCCAGCAGACCTTCGATAAAAATGGAGACGGAATACACGCCAATTGTGGTATGATTTGTTTTCTATTACAGACCCAAAAGATTGAGAACTGAAATATCACTTTGGAAAAAAAATACAGGAGAAAACCAGCTACAGTATTAAGCTCGATTACATAGGGCCTAAAGTGTTTAACAAATTAATTAGAGTGCCACAGCTCATTGCCGACCTAAACTAACGGTTCTGGTGATTATAAAAATATTTTTTATGTTTTTTGTTAAAGGGGGGTGCATATTATGTAAGCGATGTATTAAGTAAGCAATGTCTGGTAGCCGATGTTGATGTTTTAAATCACTAAAACAAACACTCCCCTACCCCAAAAGGGTCTCGCCCTATTTTAATAGCTCCTTGATTGCATATTCATGCAAAATATTCAAAGCATATATTAGTTCTGTGAAACAAAGCCAAACCAATGTTGCTCACCTATCGAGAGAAAAACAAAGCAATCTCTGCATCCAATCGCAGTGCCTCCAGCTCCTTGAGTTTTTTTCAGCGCTGAAAAACTGATCAAATATTTATATGGGTCCTACTTCTTTCCATATTGTAAGCCTTCTTTTGTTCCGCAGAAGTTTTCCTCTTTCGTTTTTTATCTGCCATTTTTCTCTTTCTGTCATTGCTTGGCTCAGCTGATGTCAGTCCTGTGCACTGAGTGCTCTCTATTAGACACGCCCCTTACTGTTGATGGGAACAAGTTTGTTTTGGTATTAAACCCGACTCAGTATTCTAAAGGATTTTTGAAAAAATACTAACCCCGCCTTTAATGATTAGTCCACCAGTATGTGTAAGCTCTTAAGTCACAGTAGTATGTCTAAAATACGCTATAATTATTTACAGATTGAGCAAAATGTTAAGAAAAAATAAGAGGGATCAAACAAATTTTTTAGTTGATTGTTTTAATTGTTAGTGTAATAGTATAAATATATTACCCAAATCAAACATTTACATACCCTTCAAACTTCATTTGTGTGATGTTACCTCAGTATGAAACAAACTACTATTGATATTACTAAAGTATAATTTGGTTTTCTTTTGTAATTTGTTCTAGGTTAAACAACCTTTTGAGTTGATTGGGATGGACTTGATAGGGAAACTCACACTTACAGAAAGTGGCAATCAGTATATTTGTGTCATAGTTGACTATTTGACAAAGTGGCCCCAGGCATTCACATTAAAAAGCAAAACGGCAAAAGAAGTGACGGAGTGTTTGCTGAAATTTGTCTATCAGTTTGGGGCCCCTGAAAGGGTACTCACTGATCAAGGGAAAGAGTTTGTCAATGAGGTTAGTTTACAGATGCACATGTTTACATAAATATGTTGGATGTTAAACATTGAAGCTGATATTATGCATTGTTGTCCTTGTAAAACATTTTTTTTATGATTGCAGCTCAACAGACATGTCTGCAGTGTGCTCAACATTAAACGATCACTTTGTGCACCGTACCATCCACAGACTAATGGATTCGTTTAAAAAATGAATGCAACAATCCAGAGGTGACCTTTAATATCTTTATTCTAATTAAAAGTTATTGTTATCATCCGCTGGTGTGGACGCAAATTTAGTTATAGTTACAGTTAGTGTTATAGCTATATGTATTATGTTAACGTCCCTTTATTCTGAACATTTGTTTTAGATTTATGTATTCATAGTGAAATGCTTTTATAATTTACAAAGCCAATGAACATGATGCAAAGGTGAAATGTTTAAATATTGAAAGATTGTTATATGTAATTATGTACTGTGTTGAATTACATTTTCAGAGCCCTCTGCAAACTTGTTAAAGACCAGCCTAAAGACTGGGACATGCACCTGGATTCAGTCATGTTTGGGTTACGTACAAAAAAACAAATGACCACAAAGTACTCCCCTTACTTTCTAATGTTTGGGAGAGAAGCACGTTATCCCTCTGAAATCGCAGAGCACTACAGGGTAACTGCATATTTTTTAGTTTTCAACAGTGCTTGAAGTGGGGAAAAAGTTTTGCTACTATCTTGTGCACCGTTGACATTACCACATTTGAAATTTCTACACCGAAAAACAGTATTTTGAGATATTGCTGGTATTACTTATGTATTTATTTACTAAAGGGAACAATTTGCCAAACAACTGATTTGTAAAGTTGTGTGTGTGTAAATGTTCTATATCTAACCTCAATGCGTTACAGTCAATCATGCATCATGGCATACTGTATTAAAGAGCGTCAAATCTACACGTGGTTGATTGATCGCGAGTTCAAAGGTCCCATGTCTGACTTCCAGTGCCGTTTCAGACATTTATATCTGTGTTTTATCCCAGTTGTCTGGAAACCTGGTTAATTACCGCCTCTGTAGTGTGATTTGCTATTCTATTATTCCATTACTATTATTCATCCATACAATGATTCTTTGACTTGGAGTAGCAAAGTACCGGCAACATGAGAAGTGCCAGTACGCAAGAAAAAGTGAAGGTACGCTAAAGATTTAAAGATAAAAGTGTTTATCGGCTTCAAGCACTGATTTCAAAATTAAATAATAACCACATGCAAAAAGGAGGCTACAATAAATAGATTCTAAAAATCTGTTAACTACTAACCAATAAGATAACTTTCTTTCCAGATTGACAAGACTGTGGAGGACACAGTGTCCATTGAGGATGTGACAGAGTCTGCTGTAAACCTTAGTAAAATTTTTACCGATGTACTGGGAAACATCCGTAAAAGTCATGAAAGTGTAAAAAAAAGAAAGTCACC